>NW_022705893.1:0-704 GCF_011630105.1 Anneissia japonica
AATAATGTTTACAATACATTTACAGTAATTCTATTAAAATATCTACCATTGTACAACTTAAACTTATCAAAATCAATCAATTTCTCCATCTTTATTGAATGGTGAAGAGCTGTGATGAGTATCGGTGTGCGTACTGTTGTACACATGCAGTTCATATATTAAAAGATAGTCCTGCAAAATGGCTACAGCATTTACCAGAGTGGATTTCAAAGGCAATACAATCAAATTTTATCCAGTAATTGTGTTTATAACTGTTATTTCAACATTGCGATAGTTGCTAATAGTCTGTGAGTAGTGTACACTGCCTTTTAAAATAATTGTACTTAATGAAACTTCTACTCAATCATGTCAATCCCTTCAGAACTCAAGTAATTTTGGCCTTCCACTGTGCTTCGATAGTTTGCATTGGGTTGTTCATCACAAGCTGGTGCATTAATGAAATAGTTGACATATCTGGAAAAAAAATTGTTTATCATTAATATTGGCCTAATTATTATACAGACACACAATACTGTAGTGTAATAATAAATAAAAAATCTAGAAGATGCATGTTGACATAGGGAGATCCACTTTTTCAAGTAAAATTCTTGCCATTGCATGGCCTTGGTTTATAGAGTTGTAGTCGTAAGGGGTCGTGACAAAGTGCGAGCCAGCGAGGCATGCATTTTAAATCCTTTTTTTTTTCCACCTGTGTATGATACGAA
>NW_022705894.1:0-1101 GCF_011630105.1 Anneissia japonica
AACAAACCTTCGTAGGGTTCACGGGGAGAGTTTTTATGGCTTGGCAGGGTCCAAATTAAATATGCTTTTAGATCACAATATTTTGGATTAGCAATTAAAATAACACGTTATGTGTGGATAGCAAAAGTACTATGTTTCAAATTTTTGATCCGACGACCTAGTCTTGAGTCGGACGACAGGGGGACAGGGGGCCCAGGCCTGTTCTGCTGGTGCTACCACTGAACATAAGATCTAAAAGCGTATATTCATGATATCTTACTTTAGCCTATGGTATACTTGTCTATACAGTCGAAGTAGAAAATTATTTATTATGATTGAAAGTAATTCAGATAATGGTTAGACCTACGTATTTTCGTAGACAGTGTTGTATAGAACATTAGAATAATTATAATGGATATTATGAACGAGCTTAGCTTGACCGGGACACGCACTTTCTCTGAGTCTTAATTATATAAGGCCTATATATTTTTTTGATTTGAAGCTCATTTATTCATCTAACGCCTAATGCATAATAAATAAATTCGTAAATAGGCATGATAGTTACAATCGAGGGTGGCGCCAGGATATGGGGGGGGGGGGTCCGAGATGCCCGACAAGATGGTCGCTGTCCCCGACGAAAGCAAAGTAGGTGTGGTCAGGCGTCGCTCAAAGTGGTCCAGAGAGCGAACAAAAATATGACAATTAGGGGTTTCAAAGGCTTATTTCATTGATTTTAAAGTCTATTATGTAGAAAATACATATAATTTTTCAACCGACGAATTGTACTTTTCTTTCGGGGGTGGGGTAGCAGCTCTCCCCGACCGGTGCCCTTGCCGCCACCACTTGCACTATAAGTAGGATTGGATTTGATTTATTCGGTGTAAACACCAAGGATAGCCCACGAAAGTCTAAAAGAAGACTTATTTCCAGTGGGGTCCTTCTGGCGGTGATTGGGCAGTACACCGGGAGACAACCCCCTACTCTTCGAAGAGTGTACTGCGTTCTTTAACGTGCACATGGGCCATAAATCATGCACACGGGACCAACGGCTTAAACGTCTCATCCGAAAGACGGTGCGCTATTGTAACTTGTATTTCAGCCCAGTGGTGGCGCCAGAACCTG
>NW_022705895.1:0-3896 GCF_011630105.1 Anneissia japonica
CTTTAGTTTGCTATAGCTGCAACCCTGTACGACTAAAATCATACCTTTGTTTCAATAAAATTGCTCCATGCCATCAGCCTTTGGCGAAGCCCAATGCTCAGTTAAATTGAGGAGCGTTGCTGATTAGTCAGGGACATCCACACATTGTAATGTTTGCACTGAAATACTTTAGATACTTTGGGGATTTTACGGAAACAAGGCTTAATATAACATGGTTTAGTACTTACAATGAACCATGAACAACAACAATGAATTCCTGTACTGGAGAGTGATCTGGTTGATATTTCCACAGATTTGGACAAGTATACAATTCAGAAAAACATGATCTAATAATACAGTAGTTTTTGTTGACTAAAGCAGGAATATAACAGAATATTTAACCAAAATAAATCTTCTAGTTATACTGTAGATGGTTAAAAAACTGCAAGTCAGCTAAGCCTAATGAAGGTCTCTTGAATCTGTCTCCGTAAACAAACCACCTTCCTGTTTGACTTGCTCCCTTTTGAAATACGCAGTGACTACCGACAGCATTTTATTCTCAGTCTTAATAAAAAGTGAATGGTTGAAATTAAAGGAAAACAGAATAAATATCAAATTCTGTGATGACTTCACAAAATTGAAAAGTTCTACTTTTCCAAATTAATTTTTTGTAAAGCAAGACATGACAAATGCATTCTAGTAACTACAGTTGTGATTAAGGAATATTCAAGTTTCATCAAAGCCATAGATAACATCTGACAATGTAAACTACTGGAATAGCAATGTATTATATCTTTTTCAAATCCATGGTTAATTTTGTGAAAATGAACTAGAACAAGTTTTAACAAAGTCTAAAATAAATAATTTCATACATATTTTTACTGTCAACTGTATATTTTAATGCAAGTATTGAATTCCCTTTTTTTGGAACAATAAAGTTTACCTTTAACTTACAAAATAATTATTACAATTCATAAAAAAATTAATTCTTTGTAACAAATTTCCTATTTAAATTGATAAACCAAAACTTTTAGTTTAACAGGTGTACTGGAATGTATTTGGCATGACTTGCTTTACAAAAAATAATTAGGAAAAATGGAACTTTTCAATTGTGTACTTTGCAAATTGATTTTAGAAACTAAACCTGTTGATGAGCATACAAACTCAGTTTATCGTGAGATCCCTCAGAGGATTTGATATCCTTATAGGAAGCAATACTAAAAACAATCTTCCAATTCATTTCCTGATTAATTTGAGATTACTTCTTGTGAACAACTCATTCCCAATTACATAAGCCAACACAAACATCTTAACAAACTTTTCAGAAACAATTACTTCAATTTTAAATGACAGCTTGAATTTTTTTTACATCTAAACCAGAAAAAGGGGTTTTTTGTTTAATTTTCAATTTATTATATTCACTACACAAGTACGATGTTACAAATAATTGGACAGTTCCATTAATCAACACCCCTTAAATATTGGTGCCAAGGTCCCACAAAATGGACATAATTAATATACAGTCATAAACATGTATTCGTGGGACTTTTACATATTCCTGGCCACTTGACTAAGACATATTGGCTAGTTATAAGCATTTGATTGGCAATTCAGAAAGGTCCATTCCACGTTACAAGATGCCTGGATTGCTACTGGTCTTTATGATAAATAAAAGTGTAGCCGTCTGCTATAGAACAATATAGCTTTCGTCCACACCATGAACTTCATCAGGAGACTGTGAATTTTATTATGCATTAACAACTTCATTAACTACCTGATTATTAGTAAATGACTTAATGTAACTTTACATAAACTAACTAATAAACCTTCGAAAGTAAATAATTATGAAAGTACTGGCCAGAATTATTGCAAATTTTAAACACAATCAACCTGTTTTTCGTTGACAACGCACTGGCGTTTTCATTGACAACGCATTGGGCGTTGCCTCTGAAACTGTTCACATCGTTGAAAGCTCAGAAATTGTTTATCCAGAATTCAACGCAAAGTGTATATTAACAGTTTCTAAATAAACAGGAACTTCCAAAATAGACGTTTTGTTTATTTACATAATAGTAAGAAATAAGGTGATTAATTCAGGGTTTGTTAAGGTCGGTAGTGTAGGATGACATGTAGAGTACCCTAGGCCTATTCTGTTTTTGACGACGAATATGAGGTTGTCACATACTACATAAGCAATCTGGATACTCCACTCAATAATAAATGAAAAAAAAACAAAAAAAACAAAGAAACAAGGAAAAAACCAAAGTGACTCACCAACATGTCTCTTCGAATAAACCTACTAATACATCTAGGCCTAACTGTAGGCTTAGTGCTGCATAGCATAGGCCTGCTAGACCTTGCCTTCTGATCAACCCTACATTATTGCGCCCCGTTCCTAGGCAATGTCATTTTCCTGTTTTGTTTACAATACAACCTGATCGTCAGTTAAATGCCCATAGCAAAGTACACGTTCATTTAATTACTTAAGGGTATTAAACATTATAATATTCACGAATAGCCGTGTCAAGGCATATAGTCTGGACTATGTATTGCAGTGTACACAGAATCAGGGGAAAGATAAAAATATCGTCCTCCAGTCAGGTCATTGACATCTTGACAGTATCAGTTTGGTTGAGTGCAGATTCCGTTTTTTATGTCGAAACTTTTTACTTTCACTGATATAAATTATAATATTGGTTGCATTAATTTATATTTTTCTATATTTAATCCTTTTTAAATGATATTACAGTACAGTCGTGAATTATCGCTTCGTATCTGCGCGTAACCACTCATAACCTGTTTGTAGCATGCTCGTAGTCCGTTTTGAACGTAGCTATGAACCCCTACAAAGGTCATTGTTATTTTAATTAGTTAATACAAAATTGAAATTAATGCTGCAAATTAGATCCTGCTGCTGCAGAATGGGCCCACAGTGCCTCAGCTACTCTGCATATAGATTAATAATAATAATAGGCCTAGTCTACATTATAAACTAAGCCAGGTCTTAACCTATCTATAGCCTAAGCCTGGCGAGTTCACCAGAAGAACACAATACAATAATAAATGTTGGAAGATTCCTACTATAATATTTAACAATATTGTTTATTGATAATCATTGTAACAGGGTAGGGTGTTGAATTAACTATCAACAATAAAGTGATGCAAACATAACTTCGTTAAATAAACAAACTTTCAACGCTTATTTCAGCGCAATGCGAATGCAACGCAATTCAACGCAACGACAACAGGTAAAATGCATTGTGATTTTTGCAATAACACTGGCCAGTACTGTATTACTCAGTATAAATAATTTTATTTATTTATTCTTTCTTTATTCTGAAATACACTTTTAATACAATGTACTGGTTTCCAAAGTGGTTCAGTTTGACACACAAAAGTAACAACAATTTTCAAACATAACTTAACTAATAAATGTAAAACAAGAAATTTTCATTGTAGAAAATAATCAATGCTCATCTGTATTTAAGTATTAAAAATGTTGTTCTTTTACCTTAGATTTATATACAAAAATTATTATTTAGGGGGAACAGGCCCATGGTCCCTCATTGAATCTGCTTATGAGCATGGATCCTATTCAAAACATGTTACTGTACCATTCTTTGGCCTTCCACTATTTTTTTATTATACTTTTTAAAATTTTCTATAATTACTTCTATTAACTTAAATTAGACCTACCGCCATGAAATATTGCACTTTTACCTATGCGCAGGCTTCGTAGATACATCGTAGCCTGATATAAACAATCTAACCTGCGTGCAGGCTTCATAGATACATCGTAGCCTGATATAAACAATCTAAGCAAGGCTACGTGAAGCGAACCTACAAAGCAAAAGCATGTTGTTTATTTGTATGTGCAGAAAGACTGCTGTAGCTTACTGGAATAAACAATGTATTGT
>NW_022705896.1:0-803 GCF_011630105.1 Anneissia japonica
GAGAGCGGCGGCGAGCTGCAGCAAAAGCTGCAGGAAGCCGTCCGCAAACTGAAAGACCGAGAGAGGTCGCACGCCGACATGGAAGAGGAGTTGGAAGAGAAAGACGACAAAATCAGCGTGCTGAAGAAAGAGTCGACGCTCGCCAAGGCAGCGATGTCCATGTACGAAAAGCGGGTGGACGTCTTGGAAGAAAACCTGAAAACGGCTTGCAAGCGATACGACGAGGAAGTGAAAAGCAGACGGATTGTGGAGGCGGCCGCGAAAAAGGCAGACGAGCACGCGCAATCCATGGCCGATAAGAATTTCGAATTGCAGCGAGAACTGTTAAGACGGCAACCCGAAGAGTCGTTGTACGAAATGGAAGTGAGCATCGGAGAGAAGGAGGAGTTGCGGCGAGCGCAATCCGATCTGGAGGAGGAACGGAAGACGGTTATGCGATTAAAGAGTGCGATCGAGGACCTGAAAAAGGACCAAACGCGTCATTCGGAGGTTTTTCGAGAGAACAAGAACCTGAAGGAGGAGGTGGAAGCTAACGCCAGGAAGATCGAAAGTATCGACGACGAACTTCGCGCGTCAAAACGGACGCTCGGCGACAGAGACAGAGTGATTTCCGACAAAGATCGAGCGACGTCCAACCTGAAGAAGGAAATCGCCACTCTCAGAGACGAACTTCGTGCCGAAAAGGACAAGGTGGCAACAGCCGTGAAGGAACGCAGCAACGACGACGCCCAAAGTTCTGTGACGCTCGAGAAAATAAAAGACGAATTGCGACTGGCGAACCGGGAAGCTGCGGCTGCAAAGGA
>NW_022705897.1:0-1021 GCF_011630105.1 Anneissia japonica
GAAGCGATATGGAGCCTCAACTGATGATCTTTTTTTTACCTTTAATATGTATATTCGTCCCATTAGGCTTTACTAACCTTTGGTTAAATAAATCATGGTATTCAATTATATATTCAGAATAATAATTAGCTACATTTAGTCCAGATTTCATACTTACTATAGTTGGTCAAACTTATTGTCAAACAAATCAGTCTATCTATTTAATATTCAGCATAATAATTACCTATATATATAGTCTACATGAAAAGTATTTGGTTCATCTCTGTTGTGTTTTTTTGTTAACTGATGATGGGTTGAAGGAAACCCGAAACATGTCTTCCATTAAATCTTTTATTTTTAAAATGCGTTGTATTTTTTGTTAACTTACGTCCATTTGGTTCTATTACCAAGGATTTCAGTTCAAGAAGATTACCAGTTTCTTTATTAAGAAAATATGAAAAGATTACTCTTCGTTTGAACAAAGCCGAATTGGATTTTAATTTTTTACATTATATATTTTTTATTTATTTGTATATTCGATCCGAAAGTATGCAGCGCTGATAGATGTTGTTAAAATACATATACAGATTTATACATACAGATATTATATATATATATATATATATACTGTATTTATTTATATATTTATATATATATATATAATTTATACATACTGTATTTATTTATATATTTATTTATATATTTTTTATATTTATTTGTATATTTATATATATATTTGTATATTCATATATATATATATATATGTATATATTTATTTATATATATTTTATATACTTATTTGTATATATATATATTAATTTATATATTTATACTGTATTTTTTATATATACTGTAATTATTTATTTAGTTATTTATATATTTATTTATATATTTGTTTGAATATTTATTTGTATATTTATTTATATATATATTTATATTTATTTGTATATATATTTATATATATTTATATGTTTATATATTTAATTATATAATTATTTATTTTTTTCATATATTGTTTGTATATTCATTTATATATATATAT
>NW_022705898.1:0-1099 GCF_011630105.1 Anneissia japonica
GATATCATGTGTTCTCACTTGAAACGATTATGGGTTGTAAATAGTAATGACACCAATATATGTATGACGTACGTGGAAAAAAAACCATAATAAATACAAAATTTAAATAATAATAATAATAATAATAATAATAATAATAATAATAATAATAATAATAATAATAATAATAATAATAATAATGTCCTTCTTATATAGCGCTTTATGCACAAAGCCTCTAAGGGCTTCACATAATTATAAAATGGTATACGGCGGGAAGTGGGCGATTATGGTCAGCTCTTTCTTTTATTTTTAACCTTTATTAACAATTTCTGCTCCCTCATGTTTTCTCCCTAAATTTGTTGTCCTCTTGATCAAGTACGTTGCCGTTTGCCTTTCTCTGCTTGCCTTACAGTCTATGCGTCCTGTGAGCGCCATGTTTTACAAACCTTCCTTTTCTGCTAAGTGTCCCAAAACAATTTTAACTGTCTTCTACTAACCGTTGAAAGGAAGTAGTATTACCATTCAAATTTTTATTAAAAGTAGGCAGCACTGGGCCGTGTTCACATCAAAACACATTTAATAATTCAAGTTTGTTAATAATCCAAAATATTGTATATATATATACTCCAATAGTAAACTATAATGCTGATGGTATTGACCTTTCAAAGTAGTATCCGCATAAGCTTATCCGTTCATTCTTGTATTGTAATCCTATAAATTGACTGCTAATTTACATATATTGCAATATATTGTATTTAGTTGTATTGTAGCATATAATAGTGAAAAAAAAATCTGTGAACTACAGCAAACCCAGTAATAATACAAAACTGATATATATCATTGCAAGCCGATCGCCGAGGAACATTGAGAATAAATTTCAATTCGAAGTGGTTTTCTGACGATTATGATGCATCCTGTTTGGTTTAAATGCATGGTTCTCGGTATTACTTTAGAATTAATTGAATGCGGAGCATGACATTGCTTTCATCATTTTGGCTGTTATATACAGTACCTTAGTAGGTCTACTGTAGGTCTCGGAGTATGGCGAGTAAGTCTCCTGGTCTGTCTGTCTGTCAGTCATTCTTATTATACTTAACTGACTGCTACCATATGTATGCAT
>NW_022705899.1:0-597 GCF_011630105.1 Anneissia japonica
ATAAACCGATGCTGCTGGCGTGCTCCAAAATTAGTTAAATACTAGGAAAAATCAATAAATTAGAGCCTTTTGGCAAGTCTACCCTAAGACATGAAACAAATAATTTAGGTTACTGATTAAAAAACATAAAATAGGATGGAAAATGTAAGAAACATTGGAAAACAAGGTAAATATATAATGAACTTTATCAATATTAAATTTCTTTAGGCACGAGCACCAAGGATATGCCAATCAGTGAACTTATTCACTATCCTACGTGGCAAATCCATTAAATGACTGGGGATTCCCTCTGCTGATCCATAGCAATTAGAGAACTGTTAAACTGTGATATAGAAACAGAAAACAAATCTCACTGTGTACTGAAATGATAGTAGTGTTAATCAGTGATTGTAGCAGGACTCTGTAAAGTAGCATTGAACACAGGTGCAGATCCAGTAGAGGGGCTCCCCCCTCCCCCGTTGTTTTACCATTAAATTTTAAAATTTCAATGCATATCAATATTAGAAAAGAAAGTATAATACATACTCCAAGTATTGAAATACACGCCATCGTGTTGGGATTCAATATTTCGACATTAATTATGTCATCATCAGGATG
>NW_022705899.1:632-883 GCF_011630105.1 Anneissia japonica
CATGATGACATAATTAATGTCGAAATATTGAATCCCAACACGATGGCGTGTATTTCAATACTTGGAGTATGTATTATACTTTCTTATCTGAGATTAATCAGTGGACCTTTCGGATATCAATATTATGTATTGAAATAAATGCTACTCACTTATCTATTCTGAAAATGTTGTGCCCCAATTGTGGATCTGCCCAATTTAACAGGTGAATGTGCAAATGAGTGAACAAACCTGGTTTTGATGGATGGTTTCCT
>NW_022705901.1:0-796 GCF_011630105.1 Anneissia japonica
ACGCTGGGAGCGTCGAAGTCGAACCACGTCAACCGCGCCAGGTGGGAGCCGGCGTTCGCCAGGGCAAACGCCAACTTCTCGTCGTCGGCAACCTCCGGCACCGCGAACGAGAACGCTATCGCCGGATACGCAGCTGCGAACAGTCTGACGGCCTCGTCCGTGTCGCATCGCGATCCCAGAGACGAGTAGCCGTCGTGCTCCGGAACCGGAAATCTTGGAATCCACCTCCTCAAGTAGGCGACGAACTTCCTCTTCCTGTTGCCGTCAACGCGTTTCTCCAACTTTTCCAGGAAGGAATCCACACCCTCCACGGCTCGCGGGATCGTCCGCGGACGGTGCGGGTACAGCGGTGCCAACTCCTCGTCTTCTCGCTGCCAGTCGGCGCACAGACATCCGACGACGGCGTCGAAATCTTCGAACAGAATCAGTCTCTTTCCAATCTCCTTGTACAGGGTGGCTCGGAGTCTCGGCAGATTCCGCAACTCGCCATCCAAATCGATGCGCAGACCGTCTAGAAGATCGTGACGTTCCAGTCCCAATCTTTGCGCTTCCAAAGACAGTGTCGTCCCCAATTTTCGTCTCGAGACGTCGCTTAGGAATTGCTCGAGCGCTTCCTCTACTGTCTTCTCCGACGGAGAACCTTTCGCCTCGTTCAAGAAGCAACGCAGCTTCACTGCTTCGAACGAGTAAGGCGCGCGTCTGCCGCTGACGAATGCCGCCAAGTCCCACATCAGTGCCGAACGGATGCTCGGTCGCGCTCCGGAGTATGACGAAGAAGAAGACGACGAAGACGAGG
>NW_022705902.1:0-556 GCF_011630105.1 Anneissia japonica
GCACTTAGTGCAAATTTTGACTTTCCGCCATATTTCGAGTACTTTTCCGAATAACTTCAAACTTTCAATGGAATAGTCTTTGTTTCAGGCTATCTCACTTTGCCTAACAAAAAAAATTGTATTTTGACTCAACTTTTTAACATTGTCACTTTTTGCAAAAAAGTGCTTATCTCGCCGAGTTGAGCACTTAGTGCAAATTTTTGACTTTCCCCCATATTTCGAGTACATTTGAGAAAAACTTCAAACTTTCAATGGAATAGTGTTTGTTTCAGCCTATCTCACTTTGCCTAACCCTAACCCTAACCCTAACCCTAACTCTAACTCTAACCCTAACTCTAACCCTAAAACTAACCCTAACCCTAACCCTAAACTAACAAAAAATTATACATTTTTGACTCAACTTTTTAACATTGTCACTTTTTGCACAAAAGTGCTTATCTCGCCTAGTTAAGCACTTAGTGCAAATTTTTGACTTTCCGCCATATTACGAGTACTTTTCCGAAAAACTTCAAACTTTCAATGGAATAGTCTTTGTTTCAGCCTATCTCACTTTGCC
>NW_022705902.1:586-780 GCF_011630105.1 Anneissia japonica
CTCTAACTCTAACCCTAACCCTAACCCTAACTCTAACCCTAACACTAACCCTAACCCTAACCTAACAAAAAAAAATTACATTTTGACTCAACTTTTAGACATTGTCACTTTTTACACAAAAGAGCTTTTCTCGCCGAGTTGAGCACTTAGTGCAAATTTTTGACTTTCCGCCATATTTCGAGTACTTTTCCGAA
>NW_022705903.1:0-3199 GCF_011630105.1 Anneissia japonica
TATATAATTTGCAAAAGACGTAATTCATTATTTATATTAGATTTTAATATTATAAATAAGAGCATGTTGCAATTTTTCAGGAATATGTCAAAATTCGTGGCTTTAAGGATAGACATGAGAACTCTGAATATACTGCACTTATTATGTATAAACAAGATGCTGATGATGCATTTCCATCATATCAAAATAACAAGACAAGTTTGAAATGTGGAATTGAAATTGTCGTTAAAGAGTTTAGATCACAGAGAACCTTAGGCAACTGGTGTAAGTCTTGGTTTGGAAGCGAAAGGGATGTTTTGGTCCCCCATTATCTCTTTAAATAAGTTATAAAAAAAATACATAACAGCACATATGTATTACCATTTAAATCTAAGTAGATGCTTCAGTTATTCTTATTGTACCGGTATGTATCTTCTGTTTGCTGTGTACTAACACTTTGAGCATGATATGAGTAAGTCTAAAATGTGACTATCTTACACTTTTCCGAATTTGTTGAGCATTTTAATAGAATTGGTTTACAAAACACTTTACATTTCAATTGACCGATGTGTGTAGTAATAGAGAGCAATGTCTGGTTAGATTTTTTCGATTTCTATATTATTATACTTGCATACGGTACAAATAAGAATATTCAAATAAGTAATAGTGATTTTAAAATTTCATTACTGAATGATGGTAACTAAGCGATCAATATTTGTTTAAGCGTGAGGCTCTTCTGGAAATAAATCCGGTGTTAAGATTTAGAGGGTGATCCCAGATAATCATTGTAATTGTTTATGACATCAAAGAAAAGAATGTTCATATTGTGAAAGTTGCTATTAGAAAAAAAAAATCAAATGCAAGAAATCTTGCTGATATGATTGTAGGCTTTGGTGTGTGTTTTATGTTAGTTTTCGGTGTTAGCATGAATATTTAATAGAATAAAACGTATTTTATACATTTTAATAGTACAGTAATAATAATTTACATTTATATAGCGCATATTGCACAGGATTCTATGCGATTTACATAAAATTATAAAATTGTTTTATCATTTCAATTATCCAATGTGTAGTAATTAGGGAGAAAGAATAACTTTAAAGATTCGTACGAGTTCTAATATTTTACTTGCATACAATACTTCTATTGTTAGTATTAAAAAATAAATAGGAATACTAGTATAAGTCACATAGACATTTGTTTAAGTGTTGGACTTATACATCCTTTTTGTATCTTAAGATGATTACATTTGCATTTGAATGAATTCAGCTCCATTAAATTAATATTTGGTGAGCAACTGCTTATGTTTAATAGGAATGTTATTGTAGAAAGTGCCTATTTGAAAAAGTTTAAATGCAAATATGCTTGCTCATATTATCCCCTCTATGATACTGTGTGTCTATTCAATTCTTTTGTGTGTATTTTTCTATTTGCAATGCACTTGTACCATGAGTGAGTTCGAAACAGGGGAATACAGCAGCAGTGGTAGAGCCAGCGACGGGTTGGTGGAGGTGGGGGGGGGGCGAAGGGGAAAATGACAAGCCTGGAACTCACTTCGTCCTACGACACGACGAGGTCGTCATGCCAAAAAATTACTTACTTTAAATGTGAATCTTCAATATGTTCTAAATACGTTAGTAAATTCTAAAGCCACCGCTGTTCAGCATGACTATCTAACACTCTCATCATTTTGATAACCATATAGAATAGAATTATGTAAACAAAGATTAACAACCATTTAAAATTTACTAATGAATGTAGTGATAGAAGTCAATTATCATAAAGAAATTATTTAGTGTCTATTATTTTACTTCCAATTAGTAGGCCTACTTTACTAGTAGAAAAGAATAATAAACAATGTTATTAACAGCAGTAATAGTGATTTTACAATTTCAATTACTGAATGATAATGGCTATATCGTAAACATTAATTTTGAGATATTTCAATAATAACACAGGTAGAGTCAGATATGGCGTCAAAATTGTCATCTTCGCTTAATGCTCTATCACACTATAATATTTTGTACGAAAAAATCACAGGATTTGCTGATATTTAGGCGTGATTCTCACATAAAATTTGATATTGTGGGCAGTCCTGCTGAAGACCGTGACAAACGAAAGCGTCAGGTGTCACGTACCGGCAATTGAGGCGAATCGCATGAAGATCACGGAGTTGACTTTTGGTCGAAAATGTCGCCCTCCCAATGACTTATCTAGGGGCGGCCATTAGGGCCAACATAGACAAACATTGGCGTACGAACAATCCCACTCTCACGCAGTAAGGACAATAACAATTGCCGTAAGGACAATACAAATTCACGTAAGGACAATACAATCACTCGCCGTACAGACAAGACACAATTCGCTGTAATGACAAGACCAACACTCGTAAGGACAAGACAATTAATCGCTGTATTGACAAGACAATTCGCCGTACATAAAAGACAATTCGCCGTAAGTACAAGACAATTTATAAAGTTGAGGGCAGCATATTTTAAGAGGGGGGATAAGATTAGTTTTAGCAAAGAAACATAAAACTTTCCTGACGGGGGCGCGAAACTTTTGATTTATTTAACATGTACAGTCGACAAATCCGACCAAGCATCTCTTTCGCAACTAGACCTACTGCTGTTTAGACTAAACGATAACAAAATGATTGGTAGCTTGCAGTAATGTATTGCTTTTTATATCTTTTACAATTATTATTAATATTACTATAATTAAATACATAATATAATTATTCATGTTGGCCTGGCCCTAGGCCTAGCCTAGGTTATTCATGTTGTATCCTGAGGCTAGGCCTAGGGCCTAGCTGCTACTACCCATGAAGCCAGGTCTACTCTATAGTAGGTGGCCTGCTGTGTGGCTTGACTATGTTTGTCTTTTTTGTTTAGTGTTAGAAGACCACCCACTGACGACATTGTCAGTGGTCCACACATATCTTTTCATCGTACACTGTTTTGTATTTGTTCTTATAGCATAGGACCTATGTCATGGTAAAATGAATTTCCTTTTGCGTTTGGATAATTAATTAATGAATAGGCCTAAAGTATTTTTAATTGAATATGAATTGAATTGAACTCGAATTAGGCTCTAGCTAGGGCCTAGGCCTAGACTGTATTTTTCCGTATTGTATAGACATCAGTAGACTAGTGGTAGTAGTAAGTGTGTATATATATTATATATATATATATATAAATCATCAAAGAAAGGTAAATAC
>NW_022705903.1:3544-6902 GCF_011630105.1 Anneissia japonica
GGTTCTTCTGCTCAGTCTGTTTCTCTGCATCTCTAGTTTGGTTACAATAGGAGTTGCCTTTTGTTTTTGTTTTTCCAGCGCATTGAGACTTCGGTATAATGCGCTATACCAAATCCCACTACATTACATTACATTACATTACATTACAAACGTAGCTACCACCTACATTTAAATATCCTTACCTATATCATAACCCTCACTTTGATTTCACCCTGTACTGTGATGTAATTGTAGGTCAAATATGTTCCGAATAAAATCGATCAACTGCAATAGTTCTAGACAAGTCCTTGTAGCTTTTGAAAAGCGATGACCAGCTATTGTTTAATCCTTTTTCATGATTGTCTTATAGATAATTCAAACAGTGACGTCATGTTGAACGTGTCTGAACTTGTAAGAATGGATTTTTCAGAGCCCATCTTTCCCTTCTATTCTATTTTTTTTTCTTTTTAGACCATCTGTCATTTTAAATTTGTTAACCTATATTGGAATTTTAGGAATAATACGTAAATAAATGTTGTCACAGCATCACTGGCTCCAAGGTGAAGGTAAACAGAGCTGTATGCTGGTTCTTTTTCTGCTTTTTAGTTGGTTGTGGACCATTTGATTCTTTATGTATATTCGGGTTGTTTTGTTTTAACCCCAATTAAACATGACAACAACCTAATTTAAAATGCCCTAGCAAATTTCATAGCCCTAAATTTGACTCTACCTATAATGTAAGTAGGCCGTTTATGTTCTGAATAAAATCGATCAACTGCAATGGATCTTGGACAACTAGGTCTTTGTAACTTTTAGAACAAAAGATGACCAGATAATCCTTTTGTCACAACTGCCTTATAGATAATTCAAACAGTGACGTTATGTTGAACGTGTCTGAACTTGTAGGATGGATTTTTCTTTCAGTGGCGCATTTTTACCTTCTAAGTTTTTCTTTGTAGACCCATCTACTATTTTAGATTTGTTAACCTATATTGGAATTACTGTATGGGATATTGTTGCTTATGTAAATAACAGTTGTCCTCATGATGCTGATATCAGAGATATATGTTCTTATTCTGGGCAATTTGATTCTTTCAGTTCAGATTTTTTGTCTATGATACAAAATTCATTATGCAGGATATTTAGACGAGTAACAGTATATATTTTTTAAACATGGTTTATTTAACGCTGGTATTGGGTGCCTAATAAAAGTTACAACAGATCTAGTACTTTGTTGTAGTACTTTCGTTATTTCATTTTATTCATTTATTGTTTTACTTTCGTTTATCAGGCCAATATAGTGCCGTCATATTGAACGAGTCTAAAATTTGTTTTTCTAAGAACTGTTTTTTGGTGGTAAATTTTGTCTTAGCTTTCTTCCTTATTTTTTTTTTTTATTTCTCGTAGTACGTGAGGATTTGGTATTAGTAAATCAAAAACTACTAATTTTTCAAACCATTTTTGATGTTATTTATCTATCTGCTTCCTTTTTTTTTTAGCTAAACTATTTTTGATTAATTTTTATGTTTTTTTTTTCTTTCTGTTTTGTTTTTATTCGTACATGAATGGTTTATTTAAAAACAACGTTTTCGATTTGATTTATCGTTCAGATGTCTCTGAATTTCTTATACAATTATTTAAAAAACTACATTTACAAGATTGATATTTTACTTATTTTTTTTTTCTCTTTATTTTGTTAATGCAGAGGGTTTTTAAACATTTTTACTACATGATGGCAACTCGTAATAACTGCCGTATGGTGAAGCAGTCTATTTCTCTTGTTGCTTTTTATTTTGGTTGTACGTACTTTCTTTTTGTAGAAAGATTATTGGTATAGTTTTTACTTTGTCTCTCAATTATGAGTAGTAGTTGTAACAATTTGGAGGACCTTTGATTTGGATGTTTTTCGTTTTCAATTAACGAAATTGTATGACCATTATGACCATTATTGGTGTTTTCTATAGAAAAGTATTTGAAGTCAATTATTAAAACGAATAGCAATACAGTTGAAAGATACAAATCAACCAGAAAGAATGTATAACTAAATCGAAAGATCCCAACATAAACGTTGGTTTTGTAGAAATATTGTACAGGATCTACCTAATTGTTTGTTTTGTGTGTTTTTTGCCCATTCAATGAGGCAATGGAGCTATTTTGTAAAACCAATTAAAGTAAGGCCATTGGTTAAAACTTGATGACAAACTTTTAATGGATGTGTATCGCCGTTAGCTTATGTATTTATTTTTGCTCAACCCTTCTTAAACTCTTCGGTTGCTTCTTCCATCTGGAAACATTTCCTAACTGTGTATCTAAATTGACATATCTAAACGTTTCCGACCAATAGCATTAACATATTGCTCTTGAAATGTCTGAAAAGACAGCTTGATTATAGCCTGTAGTTAAAAACAAGCTTAACCCTATGCTGTTCGCATATACAGAGCGCATCGTACATTGTATTATAACGTGAAAGGCTATTGAAACGGTTCTATTGTATTAGATACCTGTTTACCGTTACAACTGTGTCTCTTAACATAATGTTGAAATATAGTAGTCCGTTTGTTTTTTTTCTCAAAAGATTGACTGATATGATAGAGTCGTGCATAACGCAAAGGTGTTGATTCGTGATGCCTTACACGCGTCGTCCAATGCGTTGCAATATCAATACGTCGTATTCTTTTAGATGGTACGGTACCGCAGGAAATGAAGGTGTTCTTATTAGCATTTCTTTATATTTCATTTAGTTTAGCTCTTCTATGACCATTTTGGCTTGACTAAGCATGAAAAACAAGTATATCTGTTCTAGATGATGTATCAAGCCTCTTGTTATTGATATCAACCCACCCAATTTTGAATATCAGCAATAATTGTGTTTAATACTACGTTTTATTATTTGTTTTATTTGTTTTATTTTTTAATATTATAAGTATAAGCAATTTTGTACAAATAACGTAGCCTAGATTATTTGTTATCCTCTGTTTGTTTAATTTGCTACTGATAGGTCTTGTAAAATAAGTCATGAAAAGAATGAATTTTAAAGAATACAGTAACCAGCCTTGGTCCGATATTGATCAAATGTGAATTGTGACGTAGGGCAGCTGATGACGTTACTTTCTGATAATCGATAGTATATCAGTTGGACCAGTTCAGAATTGTCAAAATGGAGGGTCACGTGACCCATGATCTCTCAGCGCAATTGAAAAAATGGTAATACATTTTTCTTCCTTGTGATTGGTCATTCTCATTTTGTTTTAACTTTGTTTAAGAATAATCAAATCTTATTGGTCAATGGCCATATATATTATACTAGGACAGTGTATAAGTATTGATGCAAATTCTCATCAGCCCATAGGCCAACACTAGCTTACAACTGTTCAGTAAC
>NW_022705903.1:7186-13151 GCF_011630105.1 Anneissia japonica
AGACAGCTTGATTATAGCCTGTAGTTAAAAACAAGCTTAACCCTATGCTGTTCGCATATAAAGAGCGCATCGTACATTGTATTATAACGTGAAAGGCTATTGAAACGGTTCTATTGTATTATATACCTGTTTACCGTTACAACTGTGTCTCTTAACATAATGTTGAAATATAGTAGTCCGTTTGTTTTTTTTTCAAAAGAATGGCTGATATGATAGAGTCGTACATAACGCAAAGGTGTTGATTCGTGATGCCTTACACGCGTCGTCCAATGCGCTCTGTATATGCGAACAGCATAGGGTCTGTCTCTCGTCGTATTCTTTTAGATGGTACGGTACCGCAGGAAATGAAGGTGTTCTTATTAGCATTTCTTTATATTTCATTTAGTTTAGCTCTTCTATGACCATTTTGGCTTGACTAAGCATGAAAAACAAGTATCTGTTCTAGATGGTGTATCAAGCCTCTTGTTATTGATATTAACCAACCTAATCTTGAATATCAGCAATAATTGTATTTGATACTACGTTTTATTATTTGTTTTATTTCTTTTATTTTTTAATATTATAAGTATAAGCAATTTTGTACAAATAACGTAGCCTAGATTATTTGTTATCCTCTGTTTGTGTAATTTGCTACTGATAGGTCTTGTAAAATAAGTCACGAAAAGAATGAATTTTAAAGAATACAGTAACCAGCCTTGGTCCGATATTGATCAAATGTGAATTGTGACATAGGGCAGCTGATGACGTTACTTTCTGATAATCGATAGTATATCAGTTGGACCAGTTCAGAATTGTCAAAATGGAGGGTCACGTGACCCATGATCTCTCAGCGCAATTGAAAAAATGGTAATACATTTTTCTTCCTTGTGATTGGTCATTCTCATTTTGTTTTAACTTTGTTTAAGAATAATCAAATCTTATTGGTCAATGGCCATATATATTATACTAGGACAGTGTATAAGTATTGATGAAAATTCTCATCAGCCCATAGGCCAACACTAGCTTACAACTGTTCAGTAACAACAACTACTACCGTGTTTCTAACACATAAAAGGTAGGATTAAATCTCTATATGGGAAAAGTAATTGAAACATTGATAATCTATTTCAAGAAGTGTTAAAAAATAACCTCTAATCATACAAACAACATTGAAGGTCTAGTAATTACTATAGGCATGGTAAAAACAAACTACCAAAATAATATTATAACATGTTAGAAGTATTCTCCTTGACTGTTATGATTGTTTAATTGTCTTAATTATAAGCTTCAACAGTTTTCTATTTGTGATCTGTTTAATAGATTAAGAACTTAATGTTTTGTATAAAATTACATTGGCATATTTTTTTTTTATGTATGGACAATATTATAATGATAAAAATATATTAGTATTTTACAATAAAATAAATTATGGGTAAGCCTTTCTAAATCTTCAGATATAGTACTACCTCGGGTGCAGGTATGCAATTTAACAAAATGTGACCTAATCAGCTGTGGTAGAAATTTGTTGAATATCGATATCGGTTTTGTAATTTCTTGTTATATTATGTTTTAGATACTGTTATATTTATATTCAACCCTGTAATTCATTGATTTCAATCAATTTGAAAACGAAAAAGACAACATGAAGGTAAGTTCATTTACATAAATGTGTAATCTATTTGCTAGCGTATATTTTTTTTTTATTCAAGTGATCCTTTATTCTAAACTTCTGTGTATTAAACTAGGCATTATTCACTTTCATATTCATTATAGAAATTTAAACAAAAAGAGAATATCTTCGACAATAAGGAACAAAGCTACAGCATAAACCTAAATTCACAGGGTTAAGAAACAGTTAGATAACGTGACATTTAAATACAATAACCATAGTAATGTAACGCATGGATTTGCAGTATTTAATTTTTTTTTATTCACGATCTTCGATTAGTGTCCAAACAACTTTGATAATGGTTTTTGATAGACCCAATTTTGTATTGGAATAACTGATTGATAGGCCCAATATTGATTTATTGAAAGTTCATAGGCCTATACCCCTTCCAAATTAAGTAAATAACATATCCAATACTGTACTTCTATTAGAATTATCTCACATATTTTGTTTTACAGCCAACGCTTACTTGCAACGTATGTAACAAAGTTTTCCAAACTCGCTTCAACTACAATAGACACCTTTCCCGTCACACAGATGTCAACCAGCACCAATGTGATAAGTGCGGTAAAGTATTTGCAAGGCATGACAATTTTGTTTGACACCTTAACAACAAGCATGGTAGTGAAAATAATGCGCAAAGTGGGTATGGTACAGATCAAGTAGATGAACCTACAACCAAGCTACAGAAGTTATCTAACAATGGGCATGATTTTTATCAAGTCACAGATATGACGGAAGTTGATATGAAAAAATTCAAGACGAAAGCAATCCAGTACACCGTTAAATTCAACGACGATTTAGATATTCATGATTCAACTACCGTCCTAAGTACGCTGCATAAAGTTTTTCAGAGTCTCATCAACACCTTGACGGATGGAGCTCACCCCGATGATCTGATTCGTATGGTGGTAGAGTGTCCAGAATTAGATTATCCGATACAACTTACATTGATGAAAAAACGACACTTGACGGCAGAACTGTTTCTTGCGAGAGTAGAGCGAGTACTACAGTCGTACGAAGAATTCAGCATCGATGGGTCACTCGAAATACAGGTTACGCACGTACAAATGCCCAGAGGAGGAAAAATTCCCAAAAAAAGATACGTGGACTTGGAACGCTTCTTAAGAGAAAAACAATGTATTATTAGAATTCAAAATAAAGATGAAATATGTTGCGCTAGAGCTATTATTACAGCAAAAGCTAAAATTGAAAAACCAAAGAACTGGGATGCTATTCGTAAGAGATGTAATGTACAGCAGCAACTTGCTATGGAATTACACCACGTAGCGGGAGTACCTCTTGCTAAATGTGGAATCAATGAGATCAAACAATTTCAACAAGTGCTGCCAACATTTCAAATAATTGTTGCTTCATTAGATTACGGTAATGCAATTATATACCGAGGGCCGCCTGCAAAACAGCAAATCTACTTGTATCATCACAATAACCATTACGACGTTATCACTAGTATGCCCGCTTTCCTCAATAGAAGCTACTTTTGTATCGAATGCATGAAAGGATACAACAATAAGTTAGAACATCGGTGTCAAAACACGTTTAAACTCTGCTTTCAAGGTAACTGTATTAAAGAAATCTGGAAATATTGTGATGACTGTAATAGGTCATTTAAAAGTGAAAACTGTTACAAAAACCACTTAAGACAACTTTCGACATCTTATGGGTCGGTATGCAAATTATATTATAGGTGTAGAGACTGCGATCAATTCGTTAGCAGAAAAGGCACAGAGGAAAGCCACATCAATGTGGCGAAAAATACTGCGTAATCTGCAAAACTTTTGTACAACAAGATCACCTTTGTTATATGCAGCCAGTAAATAATGAAACGATGAAGGATACAAGTGACGAAATTGATGATGAGATAAATGTAGTTAGCCCAAGCTATATTTTCTTTGACTTTGAATGCATTCAAGAAACTGGCATCCATGAGCCGAATCTTTGTATCGCTCAAAAAGTATGCAACGCATGTATTAACATCGATGAGGGTGAATCTTGTTTAAAGTGCGGTGAACGCGAAAAACAATTTTATGGCCTCAGCACTCGTGAAGATTTTTGCAAATGGCTTTTTAATGAAGAAAACGCCGGTGCAATTATCATTTGTCATAATTTCAAAGGTTACGATTCATACTTTGTTCTCCGATACCTTTACGACAATGCCATTCTACCAGAAGTAATCTACAATGGAGCTAAAGTTATGAGTATTAATGTAGCAGCTACAGTACAGACATGAAATTCATAGACTCATTAAATTTTCTTCCTATGGCTCTGTCTAAACTTCCAGGGGCATTTGGCCTTAATGAGTTAGCAAAAGGATATTTTCCGCATCTTTTCAATACAAAAGCTAATCAAGAGGGTGTCCTTGCCCATTTGCCAGATATGCATTATTACAACCCAGACGGGATGTCAATTTAGATCCCTGTTTATGGAAATGACCGAGGATGAATGTAGTCCTGGAATAGATCCCTTTCAAAACTGTATTACGATTGCATCAGCATGCAACTTAGTGTACCGTACCAAATACTTACCACAGGACACTATCGGAATCATTCATCCCTTAGGGTACCCTTCGAATGATAGGCAATCTATCAAAGCTCTTCAATGGCTGAAGTGGATGTCCCATAAAAATGGACAATATATTCAACATGCTGCCAATCAGGGCGAAAAACACATTGGTAAATACAAAGCCGATGGATATATCCAGGCAAACGGGGAGGAAATAGTACTTGAGTTTCACGGCTGTCTACACCATGGACACACGTGTATGGAACGTGAAACAAAACACCCCTTAAACGGTTTCAATATGGAAGAGTTGTACCAAAAAGACTATAGATAAACGACGGTATATCACAGACCTAGGGTATAAGTATTATTGAGCAATGGGAATGCGAATTTGACAAAGAGATCAAACAAAACAATGAAATGGCCGATTTCATAAAAACATTGACTATTCCATCACCACTTGTCCCTCGCGATGCTTTCTTTGGTGGTAGGACAAATGCTGCTAAGCTATACTATTCGGTTCAACCCAAATGAAACGATAAAGTATGTTGATTTTACAAGTTTATACCCCTTCGTTAACAAAGTTGGAATATATCCAATAGGGCATCCTATAATAATAACAGAACATTTTAAAGATATTACTGAATATGAAGGTGTAATAAAATGTAAAGTGCTTCCTCCTAAAGGGCTTTACCACCCAGTTTTACCTTACAGAGCTTCTGGTCGTTTAATGTTTCCTCTCTGTTCCAAATGTTGCGAGTCGCTCGTTCAATCTCCATGTGAACACAGCGATGATGATCGTGCGCTTGAGGGTACATGGGTAACACTTGAGTTAATCAAAGCCTTAAACAAAGGATATAGAGTATTGAAAATATTTGAGGTTTGGCATTTTGAAAACACATTGGTATACGACCCTGTGACTAAGGATGGTGGACTATTCACAGCTTACGTTAATGCCTTCCTCAAGTTAAAACAAGAAGCCAGCGATTGGCCTAGTTGGTGTAAGACCAAAGAACAACGAGATACATATGTACAGTTGTACTTTGAAAAAAAAGGAATTGTGCTAAATCCCCATAATATAAAAAAGAACCCTGGTTTACGTGCATTGGCCAAGCTTATGCTAAATTCATTTTGGGGGAAATTTGGACAGCGCCCAAACATGACTAAAACCACGTATATCGACGATCCAGAGGAATATTTAGAAATGATGACTCACGATGACACTGAGGTGCATAATGTAAACTTTGTAAATGACCAGATGGTAGAAGTACAATGGCAACAAACTAAAGACTTTGTAGAACCGTCTGGTCGTACAAATGTAATCATAGCGGCCTATACATCTGCACAGACGCGTCTTAAATTATACGAACACTTAGAACAGCTTGACAGGCGTGTATTGTACTACGATACCGACAGTGTGATATACGTAAGTCGGGAAGGACAATGGGAACCGCACATTGGGGATTTTTTGGGCGAATTAACGGATGAATTGGAATCAGACAACCACATCGTCACATTTGTGTCTGGGGGACCAAACAATTATTCTTACAAATTAGCCAAGCCAGATAGGAATGGAAATTTAACTCATTGTAAAGTTCGGGGAATTAGACTGAATTATCGTAACGACTGTTTAGTCAACTTTGGAAGCATGTTAAAAATGGTTCAGGGTGAAGGTCCAAAGAAAATACAAGTCACAGACCCCTACAAGATTGTAAGGGAAAAGAAGAACATTAATATCGAAACACGAGAAGAGAAAAAAATGTATCAAGTTGTATACACAAAACGGGTGCCTATAGG
>NW_022705904.1:0-903 GCF_011630105.1 Anneissia japonica
CGTAGTAAGTGGTTCTCTTCACAGCTCTTAGCGATACGAATATGAATAAATTGAATGTGATTATACTGAAGATTATTACGGGTTATTAGGTAGACTTAACCTCCTGGTATACATTTTTTTTTTTTGATGGATTAAAATGTACTGTATTGTAAGTATTATAATGAATTATTTCAGCGTTGCATTATTCTTCATTTCTGAATCATTTTGTTATCTCATTACCATTTTCCTTTCTAGCACTTGGCTAGGACGGTCTAGGCTTAATTCGTGTTAACCAGCGCCGTAGAGCGATATTTGTTTAGGCAGTGTCGATTGATGGCGCTATAGAATTGTGCAATAAAGTCATGAATAGTCATGTGGTATTAGACCTCGGTGTAATAGTCATGTAGGTCTAATTTCTAGTTATTGCACTTTATATTTTGTAATTAGAAAATTTGGTTTAGTTCCATTTTATGCTCACTATTATTGTTTAAGTCTGCCATAAACCAGGTGTAGTTGACCATTTGGTTTAAGGCATGAGACTGTAATAACAAAATACTTACCTAAACTATGCAGACATACAAAAACGCCCTAACATGCAGATAAGAGAACTGAATAAATGTTACCCAGCAAAGGTATACCATACTGTAATCTAACGAATAAGCATGTTTAATTAGCACCCCTCTCGTGTATGCGACCCATCAATTTTAAATAAGGGCATTCGATTCTTAAAAAAAAAAAAAATCAATCATACAGTACAGTACAATTATGTTTAGCCATGAAGAAATTTCCTGGTTTAACATGGTTTCAGTTTTGATGCATCAAAAGATTCTCGTCCTGGTTTTATAGCTTCCCAGGACAATTGTCTAACAATATTTATATACGATATGAAACAAATACTTTAAGAGAAAGAGTTTGCATTTTTTA
>NW_022705905.1:0-1468 GCF_011630105.1 Anneissia japonica
ACCTAAGCGTCCCCGCTTAGATGCATTAGACACGCAATTTTCATAAACGTATACCTCTACGCAAAATTGTGTTATCAATTCAATTCAAATTTTATTTCATTCCTCCATTTTTCATTTCAAAATATAATGAAAACAAAAACTGTATAAAAGTAATATTAAACAAACGTATAAAGAAAGTAACGGTAGTGGCTATCGGCACTGCCGCAGTGCCGATTTGGCACTGCCGCAGTGCCAAAAAAAGCTGCTGTTTTCTATCGGCACTGCCGCAGTGCCAAAAAAGCTGCCGTTTTCTATCGGCACTGCCGTAGTGCCAAAAAGTTCCTGTTTTCTATCGGCACTGTCACAGTGCGAAAAGCTGCTGTTAATTAATCGAATCGATGTTTTTATCGATAGAAGACATTGGTGTAATTCATAATTCATAATTTTATTTCACTCAAAACGTAATGAGACTGGTTAGACAAAAACATGTCCCTGTACAAGATGCCTACCAAAGAAACAATGATAATGTTAATGGCAAAGACGTAATAATAATAATAATAATAATAATAATAATAATAATAATAATAATAATAATAATAATAATACAGATAATAATACAGATAGTAATAATAATAATAATAATAATAATAATAATAATAATAATAATAATAAATAAATAAATAATAATAAAAAGTAAATGATAATAATAATAATGAATGAAGATAAAAATATATCATTGAAGTGAATTCAGTTATTTATTAAAACAAGATTTGGAGGGCTGGACTGTCATGAAGGTGTTGTATTAATGATGTTCTAAATATTTGCCTTTATTATATCAATAATTGATTAGGTCTAGCTTAGCCTATATTATTGTTAACATTATATTATATTTATTTAAAAAATTAGTTTAATAATTATTTATAATTAAATTATTAAATGTATACAATATATATTACATAGGCCTAGGCATATACATAAAACAAAAAATAAACAAACAATAATAATAATAAAATAAATAATAAATAAATTATAAGTTTATTTTCTGCGATAATTTTATGCATATTCATGTTTTCAATGTTAATCTGGTTGATAAATAATATATAAAATAATAAATAAATAATAATAATAATAATAATAATAAGAATAATAATAATAATAATAAAGGTGCTCGAATAATGCTTTAGTGAATAATTAATACTTCAATAGGCCTATTTACGATAATGTGATTAATGAAATAATTGTTGATTAAGTTATAGAAATATAATAGGTAGGCCTATATACCATTAATAATGATTCAGCATATTAAATCAACAATACGTCGTAATGTAAAATTTATTTGGTTTAATAATAATAATAATAATTTTACGATAGTTTTATTAATGAAATAGCAATAATCAGCATATTAAATAAAATTACGTCCGTGGAAAACCTGCTTTTAAATAAAAACATTATCTATTTGATTCTGTTTTAAAAAATAATCTTATAAATT
>NW_022705906.1:0-761 GCF_011630105.1 Anneissia japonica
TTAGGTCGAGAAAGCTCATTTTGGGGTTTATCGATTCATAGAATCGTTTTCAAGAGGGGGGGGGGGGAACCTGAATTTTAAAGAATTTAAAAATCATTGAAATGACACCTCAGAAGTCGGGAAAGCTCGTTTCCCGCCATCTAGAATAAAAATTTTCCCGGGGGTAAACCCCACCCCCATTTCTTTTTGGGAATTATCGATTCATGTAAAAAGAATACGTAGGCCTATACTCAATTTTGTTAGGCTTATGTATGTGTACACACATCCGCCCATGATTCATATTCCCATTCATCTTACAGTGCCTCCCCCCGCCACCCCCACACCACAAACAAATCATGTTCCGCTGGTCTTGCATTGAATCCGCCATTGAAATCTATACTGTATAACCCTCACCCATCTGTATCTATGCACTAGAATCTGGAACAATCAACCGTTATATTGTTTTAATCATTATTCGGCCTACTCCATCATAAAAGTATTGTATACGGTAAAATTTAGTTTAATTAATACATCAACTGAAATCAAAGAATATGTCCTCATTGTATGACTAACATGCTAAAATGCCTTTCAATTTCACATATTTGCTTAGTGCCATCGCACCCCCCAAGAGTAAACCTTTTGACCGCGAAGGTGTCCCCCGATAATACTAGGAATTCTACTATAATTTCATTTATATTACTCTTGGTACTTTGGTTGGTTTCCTCCTGAATCTTCCAAGAGGGAAATTAAGGAGGTGTCAACAGATGGGTGTTCTGGCTGGG
>NW_022705907.1:0-591 GCF_011630105.1 Anneissia japonica
GAAAACAATACGACATAGAGCTTATTTTATTAGTAATATAGGCCACACACGTGGGTTTGAAACTAAATATAAGCATTTTCATCGTGGATTTATTTATTACAATCATAGGCCTATTCTTTCACTATCATAACACATTGAGGCCCTCCTTTTAGGTAAAACGATCTATCTTAATTTTTCTTTCTCAAGTTTAGGACTATTATGTGTTTAAATAACTTGGAAGGGCAAAGGAGGGCAAGCTCTAGCTTTAACCCTAACAAATGCGCGCGCTTCGCGAAAAATTTTTGTTTTTTTAATTCTAATTTCGTCGGAATTGATCAAAACTTTTAAACTGAATGTAAGCATTTTCCTTATGGCTTTATTTAACACAAACATATTCTTTCAACATCATTACACATTGAGGCTCTTCTTTTAGGTAAAACGATCTATCTTAAATTTTCTTTCTTGAGTTTCGGACAATGTGTTATAACTTAGAAGGCAAAGGAGAGCAAGCAGAAGCTTTAACATTAAACAATGCGCGCGAAGCGCACGAAAAATTTTTGTTTTTTTAATTCTAATTTCGTTGGAATTGATCAAAACTCCCTAAAATGTGCA
>NW_022705908.1:0-739 GCF_011630105.1 Anneissia japonica
TACGTCGTATTTATAGAATAAACACGAATTGGTAAATAATAAAAACAGTGCTTACATATATAAGGAAAAATGATCTTATAAACGTATATAGCCCCTCAACGAAAAAGAAATCTTTAACAGGATGTGTGAAAAAATGTCTCCGGCGGATTCGAACCTGTTGGATTCGAAAAAGCGATCTATTCCAAACAACTGATAAGGAGCTTTTTCGCTGAGAAGCTATGCCATATGCTATGATTTTTACATCAAGTTTCTTTATTTGGGCACTGTTTGTAATTATTATTTATTTGTATATTAGGACTACTACAATATGCAGCAACATTAATACTATAATTGTGTGTATATATTTAACAGTGTATTAAGTATGTGTAATGCCAATACAGGGTAGCGTTTATCATCAACTGTAGCTGCTTTCGATTTGTGAGGATGTAGAAATTAAATGGTTCATATACGGGGCATGCCCGCTTATAATCTGTGAATTGGTTAAAGGAAGTTTGGCCCAGTAATATATAAAGGGCATTTAGGTCGTTTCCATCACGGGTTTTATCACTTATTATTAGTAGTACCAGTGCTTCAAAGATTTGGTTCTGTAAAACAAAGAAAATAAATAAGTTTTGATTTATAAATTATTTTATGGATTATTTTAAAAGGGGTAATGATTATAATAAACACTGTGTTTTATAGATTACCTATAAACCACGTAAATATGCAAAATACATGTGATTGTAATATAAATGGTAAT
>NW_022705909.1:0-630 GCF_011630105.1 Anneissia japonica
AGATACATAGAAACTAAGTCTCATAAGGCTCAAGATGGGCACACACTCACTGCCCCACTGGCTGATGCGATTCAATTACAACCCAATGCAACGAGGCATGCACTGCAGATCATTTCAATGATGATCCATTTAAGAATTGTTTAACTGCTTTTATTTCAGAATTCCAAGGAAGATAATAGTGGTGATTTGATTAGTAGCGACGATGAATCCTGATTATGAACTTGTGATGAATACTACAGCTAACTAAATACTGATTCTAAACTTGTGATGAATATGGAGATCTTTTGAGAACTGCAGCAAACTGAATAATGATTATATCAGATGCCATCAGCTAGCAGAGATTTGGTCATGAATGGCTAATTCCCAACCATTCACTGACTGAATTTGGTCTTGATGACTCCGCCTACTGATGTATTAAACTTGGTCTTCTGTTTCTTTTTCTCTTCAATTTTAAGCCTTGGTGGCAAAAGCGCCATGAGTACTAATGATGGAAACTACCGCTATAGAATTCTCAAGAATTATAATTATTTATTAATATTATTATTGATATTGTTAATATTATTATTATTATTATTATTATTGTTATTATTGTAAGTTCATTCCACTTAATTCAACTTCCTATATTATTAT
>NW_022705910.1:0-1044 GCF_011630105.1 Anneissia japonica
CAAATTCGGGAAAAAATATATCTGTGTTTAGGCCATATATATGTTTTTCAATATTCAGTACGTCTGTTACGTGCGTGCACTACATACTTTCATTTAATGTTACTTAGGCCTATAGGCCTACAATTGAATATAAATCTAGGTCTATATTGTTAGCCGGAAATTTTCGCTAATTTTGTTTGAATATACAGACAATATATTAGGTTTTCTTTATTATTTGTATATACGTTTTATGGCGTTGTATCAGCTATACGAAGGTTTTTCCAAATATATGAAGGGCCTATATTTTTTAATAAATTATATATCTGCGAGGGTGAAAAAATAGGTGCCTCAACATGCTACAATATGTATTTATGCTTTTTATTCGATCACTGACAGTACCTACCTTTCTTTGATGATTTATATATAATTTAACAGTGTTAACGGCTATCTTGATTTATATATTATATATATATATATTTTCTAGCCTATAGGGCCTATATATTATATACGTATGTAGGCCTATATAAAGATGGATCTTGTAAAATTATGTAATTAAAAAGCAAAATACTAAAAAACGACAATGCTCCTGGAAACAATGAATGGCTCTCTATAAATGAAGGACATAACTATCGCAAAAAAAAAATATTTCAACTTTGCAAGTAGGATTTTTATGTATAAAATTAGATGATAAAATCATTTTATTTAATGAAGAAAAATAGCAAAAACGAGATGGCCAGGGCCCAATAAACCTCACACACGGTAAAAATATACAAAGACACATTGCACAATGGAAAATACAGAAACAATAAAATATTTAAATAAATAATCTAAAATTTAGAAAAAAAAAAGTGTTGGGGTTTGTATATTATTACTTATAATATAAGTTTTATTCAATTCCAATAGCAGCAAGGACTATTAACTGTAACAATTCTTGATAGAAGTTCTTAACCCTACAATTTCTATTTTCAAATCATTCTGGCTTTGTATTGGGCTTACCTATATATCGAATTTTCAATTATCTTCTTGAGCAATTTTACACTTAAATTTTGTTTTTACTGTTTTTGG
>NW_022705911.1:0-776 GCF_011630105.1 Anneissia japonica
CATAAATCATCAAAGATATACATAAATCATCAAAGAAAGGTATATACAGTGTTCGAATAAAGGACATAATAATACATCGTGTAGCATAGCTCTCAACGAATGTAGTCCTGTAAATAAATTAATAAAGAAATTGTGTAATAAAATGCCTCTGGCGGGCTCGAACCTGCGACCTTTTGCTGTCTAGGCGAGCGTCATATCCATTAGACCACGGAGGCTTCATGGTTAAACAGATTCAAATACCACCAGATACACTCCATTACACAATAAGTACGGCTAGAAACAAATAATTGCATATACTGAAATATAAATCAAGATAGCCGTTAACACTGTTAAATATATACACAAATCATCAAAGAAAGGTAAATACAGTGTTCGAATAAAGGACATAATAATACATCGTGTAGCATAGCTCTCAACGAATGTAGTCCTGTAAATAAATTAATAAAGAAATTGTGTAATAAAATGCCTCTGGCGGGACTCGAACCTGCGACCTCTCGCTCACTGTCTAGGCGAAAGTCATAACTACTAGACCACGGAAGCTTCATGGTTAAACAGATTCAAATACCACCAGATACACTCCATTACACAATAATTACAGCTAGAAACAAATAATTGCATATACTGAAATATAAATCAAGATAGCCGTTAATACTGTTAAATATATACATAAATCATCAAAGAAAGGTAAACACAGTGTTCGAATAAGGGACATAATAATACATCGTGTAGCATAGCTCTCAAAGAATGTAGTCCTTTAAATAAATTAATAAAGAAAT
>NW_022705912.1:0-846 GCF_011630105.1 Anneissia japonica
AGAAGGAAAACATATTAAATAAAATTCAAAGGCTTTTTCTGCCAACAACTACATTTACTGTGTCTGTTTGTAAATTCCTCACTGCCATAAGGAGAAGTAATTTTGAAATTACTAAAACGTAAACAATCATTAATAGAAATGTAAAGTAAAAAATACATTGAAAAAATTAAATCATACTAAAGAAAAATTATGAAGTAAAAAAAAAAAAAATCACCAAATCAACGCCAGTGTGACTAAAATAAGGCTGCAATGTTAATAACGGGGGTGATGTTGAGTGTTCTTACCATTAACGCAGAAAAAGGCAATAATATGGAATTTTTACACGTCGCAATTTACCAACTTGTCAAGTTACACTTACTTTAAATGTGCTTGTCATAATTGTGCAACCGACCAATTATAAGATACGTACCGGTACGCTATCGCCCCAATATATATCTGATTTTCAACACATGAAGTTTATATTATATTATGCACATTCAAATTATGGAAAATGCTTGTCATTTTCAACAATTTCATGAAATTTTATGTGAGTTTCAAACCTTTAACTTTTATAAAGAATGAGCAATTTCCCACATTGCCAGCTTCATCAACTGCAGTGTACGTGATCTGATGAGGTACATTACTGACCGGAAATCCGTCACCAGGCCTGTAATTTGAAGAAACATTTACTGCAGTGCCACTGTTGTCAGTGGCGTTTGCTGGAGACCAATACAATTGAACAGGTACATGTATGGAGCCTTTGGAAAACACTGTCCAAGAGGAGTTAGATTCTCTTGAAACAACGTTGTTCGATTGTGTTGGGCAAGTCACAACCGGACTTTCAGTGTCTATGGATAAAGAAAAAAA
>NW_022705913.1:0-1315 GCF_011630105.1 Anneissia japonica
TTTGATATTGAAATGTTTGATTTGTGTTTGATCCAATTTTTGAGCTCTATTTACATAGCGATTTAACATGAAAAAAATTAACATAAATAAGTCGCAGGGAGTTTTCGCAAGCTTACGAAAACGAATACAGTTACGTCATCATTTTTTTTTTGTCAATCCATCCCATACAGTAGCATATCGATGACTTTTAAATGAACCAACGATCATATTCAGCTCGTATATGTATATATGTATTTTTAATAATGACGATTATGATGATGGCGTATTCGTTATCGTTTTAATAAGGTTGCGAAATCTCACTATTAACAAAAAAAAACAAAAACAAAAACACACCCAGAATATATATTAACGCAGTCCATTGAATGAATAAATTCGAATTAAATTGATACACCAGATTTAAAAGTGTCATTATAAAATAATTCAATCGTATAGAAAATGTTTAAAAAAATGTTTAATAATGTGTTATTATTTTGGTGATATAGAAAGGAATGACTATGGTGATACAAGCAGGAGAAAGCGAGCAGATGCCCAGCCCTCCAAGTGATTTTCCAAGATGTGAAAATTGGTCTCCCTAGTAGACTTACACATAATCAACATAAATACGTTAAATTATTGATAGTGGAAGTAATGATAGTAAAATTAATGGTAAAGGAAGGGATCACTTTTAAGATTTTGTTATTTATTTTGAAATCTCTTCATAATTCCTCGCTAATGTTTATTTCACAACTAATTCACCCTTATATTCCTAAGAGATCTAGTTCAGAGTCTCTAATTGCTCATTCTATTCGCCCGTCAACAAAGCATTATGGCAATCGTTCTTTTTCTTGTGCTTCTGTCTTCCTTTGGAATGTTTGCCCATTACAATCCGACAGCTTTAAAAACTCACCTTTTTAACATGTACTAATTCTTAAATTTCTCCTAATATTTTTATTTTTATTGTTAAGCGCATTATGCGCTATGTAAGCCAAAATTATTATTATTATTATTATTATTATTATTATTATTGCAATAATCAGAATATAAATATTAATTCATAAATAAATCCTCTACACAACATAAATGTTAGTCGCCTTGGTATTCTTATAAAGCTGTTTTTGATTCTACATTGATTGTATTATTGTGTACTCTTGCTATTAGCTTGTTACACAAACGTTGAGAAAGGTCGCAAGTGTGACCGAAATATTCGTGATTAATAAAAGTTATATGTTTCGTTATGTTTTCGTCAACTTGGTATTTCATTTGTTTACTTATGCTGTTCAAATAATCCAGAACATACGTGCACCCCATCACATTGATGCTTATATACACATTGATG
>NW_022705914.1:0-681 GCF_011630105.1 Anneissia japonica
GCTGGCAGGAATGGGCTTCAGTGGCAGGAATGGGCCTCCCCGCCCTGAGCTGATGTAAGTATTAACTGTGGTTGGTCTCTATTGTGTCCGTGTAGTGCTCAACTCGCTCCGATAGAAAGTGTCTTTTAGCATTTATGGGTTAACCTTGGCGTTTTTTTAACTAATTGAAATTCCAAATCCCGCAATAAAGACAATAAAAAATACATCACCAAACAGGTTTGTGAGATGAGATAGTGAGCTGCAATACTATATTTCTTGAAGGTTTGCATGGCAAGTATCAGTAACAAAATCATAAAACCTTTTGTACACCATGTGTGAATATATGGTTTTTGAGGTGGTTTTTTTTTTTTCATATTATAATGAAAGTGTCACTCCCTATAGGTGTACCATATTGTGTATTTTATATATAAAAACACATTTTGTCTCTCCCCAGATCTTGGAGGTGGTGCTTTGTTAGATCTTGGTATATACACTGTTCAGCTTGCTCTAATGGTGTTTGGTGGCCAGATGCCCCTTTCAGTGGCATCTAAAGGATTCCTGACAGAGAATGGTATGGAGCAGATTAAATACTTATTTGATTTATAGTCTTGACTTTTCAGCCAATTCAAATGTATTGAAACCCTTTCTTCAACAGGTTTTGAAGTTTAATGTCTTGGCTTGCTTTCCAAAACCAGGGTCTTT
>NW_022705915.1:0-1137 GCF_011630105.1 Anneissia japonica
CGTTCTGCCGGGTAAAATCAATTACTTTAGGCGACGTTTGTAGACTAACCTACACGTACCAACGTTCGCATGTCGCGACGCTCGAGTATTACTATTCAGCGTTTTTACTATATTTCTAGGTTTCCTATTTCTACATTTAATCGGCCCATGTCTCAGCCACAATATTTTGAGGCCAATATTATTTACAAACCCAGTTAAACTTATTTACCAGCCTATTTCAGCGTGCTAATTATTACATTTAGGCGACGCTTGTTGTAGACACGGTACTAACGCTCGTTTTTACTATGTTTCTACGTCAGCTCTAGACGCTTGAGTATTACTATTTAGCGTTTTTACTATAAACATGGGCGGTATAAATGTCAACTCGGCCCAAGTCTCGGCACAGTATTTTGAGGCCTATAGTATTTACGAACCCAGTTAAACTTATTTATGTCAACGTGCTAATTATTACATTTTAAAACAATAAATAAAAATGTATTATACTAGGGGGCCGCGAAACTGTGGCCAAGTTGACTTGGTGCCGAGTTGACTCGAATTCGATCACGCTTACGTTGTGTGGTGCGTTGGTATCAACTCGTCTCTACAAACTCGCCCCTAGAATATTCGCCGCCTTGAAAACTTCCCATACTAAATCATTTCACCAAATAAAAAATCATACTCTAGGCCTAGACTAGCTAGGATGGTATAGGCCTAGCCTTGAAGGGACTAAGGTCCCAATGAAAAACAACGTCGCTCCTTGATAGCTAACATTGTCTATTTAACATCACAATAATTCATTATTAGACCTACAACTATAGTTGTTTTTTGGATTGTACTCCACAAATCTCAGCCAATACCTCACACAACTCGTTAACGTCTCGTATCTATTGTCGTGACGTAATGGCTCGCTGGCTCACACTTGCGATGTCCCGCACATGTGATCAAATAACACGCTGGCTCGCACTTTGGCAAAACTCTTTGGCAGTCAACTCGCCCCCAGAAAACCCGCCCTTGGAAACTTGCCCCATAAATAATTGTACACTTCCTAGACCATGCAGTCTTCAAAATAAAAATTGTAACCCTTGGTAATCAACTACATTTTCCACATACATAGAAATTTTTGAAACTTTATTTTAAAAAACCTAAACCATAATTCAC
>NW_022705916.1:0-717 GCF_011630105.1 Anneissia japonica
TTTATTTACCCAATATGGGGTAATATTATTATCTCCGGAATATTGCCAGAACCTGTCTAAAAATGGATTTAGTGTCCATGTTTATACACTACATGTATATAAAAATGTGGCCTATATGTAACAATTCCAATTTGTTCTTCATACAAACAAGTAAAAAACACCTACATTAAAGCAAAATTAGATCTGTTGTAAAAGTGCACATATAATGTAATGGACTGTATGAGGTTCGAATTCCATTTTTCGACAAAACTGTCGAATGATCTGCTGGAGTTGGCATTTGTCAGATGCAACCAAAAAAATGTATAAATACCATTTTAAAATTTGCATTTTATTTCTGATCCATTTTCTCAAATTTAATACCTTTTTCTGTAGGAAAGCTGATATTAATGTTACTGTATATTTCTGAGTCATAAAAGTTTTTTATGGCATGTTGCCATTATTAATAATATCATCTTTATTGGATAATGAGAATCATTCAAACTTTATTATTCAGATGACTACAATACAAGTTACACTTTCTATCAGTCAGTAAAATCTGATTTGCCTAGAAGGGATTTTGCAATATTTCACAATAAAACAATAAATTGAAGTGACTAAGAGATACAAGACTTGTTATGACATATTTATCAGTTATTAAGTCACAATCTTCCATATTTATCTAAAGTCCAAACAAAGCAGATTGAATAAATGTAATTTATGATATTTCAACTGAATAAT
>NW_022705917.1:0-682 GCF_011630105.1 Anneissia japonica
GAGGGGCTAAAGGCCCCGACTGGGGGGGGGGGGATAGTGGAGCGAATCGAGTCTCACTTGGCTGGGGGCCAGGGAGCTGCCCAGGCCCCCGGTGGGGGTCCACGGATATTTGATGAATTATGGCGAATTTTTATTACTTATTTGATAGGCATCGAGTTACTATAATATGACTTCATGTAGGCTATGCTTTTTAATGTTGAAATCATCTTCAAAAACCAAAACATTTTGAACAAAGCCAGAAACAAAGAGTATGCAATGTAATCATCTAATTTATTTTCAAATCCTCATTCTTGAAAGTGAAATTCTATATTTTGGAAATTTTGCATGAAATCTGTCAACCACGTTGTCATGGTCGCGGTTGCTTCACCTATCACGATGTATTCCAACCATCATGAGGCTATTTAAATGAGCATTTGTCATAACAGAACGCATATTATTTTTAATTAGTCTCATTGAGACTATCGTCTTCCCCGATTGGGGGGGGGGCTATGCTTCCCCGACGGGGGGAGCTATTAATAGCTCCCAGTCCCCCCTCTGGCGCCACCACTGCCTATTATTGTTATTAATGAAACTAGACCGTGGGTTGAGGATCGAAAACGTTCAATTCTGTGAACCAGCAATCCGGGCTACCTGGCTTTTGCACAAAAATGTCAATACTATTAAATTGTAACATAATTTGATT
>NW_022705918.1:0-3412 GCF_011630105.1 Anneissia japonica
CATCATCACATTTATCATAACTCTCAGCAATATCATCATTATATCAGTATTATTATCAGTTAATTGAAGAACCGTCTGATATGCTAAAGAAAACAATCAAAAAACAAATTTATCTTTAAATTGCGTAGCTGCTAGTTATACTTCTCTTCGTGCACTGGTACACATAAGGCAAGGGGGAGAGGAGGGGAGGAGAAGTTCCTTGAGCAGTCTTCTGGGCATGTGTGCTATATAAATCCTATAAAATAATAATAATAATTGCTAGCTTTCAATACTCGACGCGATCTTAGTTAAGGCTGTTTTATAAAGCAATTATCTCTACAGGGTTGACTATATCGGGGCGCTGTTTGGGACATTCGCTATTTTGTCGACAAAATAGCGTGTTGTTAAGACAGCATTTTGTTGGGACAAAATGCTATTTTGTCGACAAAATGTATTCTGTTACCATAAAATGATGATTTTGTCGACAAAATGCTATTTTGTAAGACAGAATTAATTTTTGGGGGGTTAAGTCCGGCATTCACCTCCTCGTGGTTCCCCCTGGGTAACGTTAACGACAGTCTACTTAGCGTTTGAAAAAAGAAAGAAGTGTATTATGTGACAAATGTTTTGTAGTAGGGCCAATGGCATATAAACTCGTCTGTCTCACACAAAAGGTGCTTCTGTCGAAAAAAATTATTCTGTCTCCTACAAACGTCTTTTTGTATACAGAATAGAATTTTGTGGTGACAATATAAATTCTGCCTTACATAAATATTTTTTTGTCTTACAAAATCATGGTAATCATGGTAACAGAATACAGTTTGTCGACAAAATAGCATTTTGTCGATACAAAATGGTATTTTATCGACAAAATAGCGAACGTCCCAAACGGCGAACTGTAGACTATCGCATTACGGTCTATGTGATAAACCTGTTTAAGACTACCTGTTTTATAGCAATCCGCCTCAGGAATCGTACGGTATCTAGTAATAAAAATACTTAGAACAATCATTATGTCATTTTTATAATAACAATAAGATTTAGCAAACTGAATTTGCAAATAAAAATAATTTATTATTTACTAACAGTAAATACATTATACTGTACTCAGAAAAGAGGTTATGCATAGTTAAAGAAGATGATGTAAATACAAATGTTTATTCCTTAATTTACTCAAAACAATTCAAATTTCAATTGCTTCCTTTTGTCATGGTGGGGCAGAATAATGGTCGATTTATTGTTGAATGAAATGTTGGCATAAAATGTATAGCTGATTGCTATATTCGGCAACTTTCTGGATATCATTAGACAATTCTATTAATTATCATATTCAACATTGTTTCATGAGAGTAGTCCGGTCCAATAGTTCATTAGCAACAGCAATTTTTTCAGTATCCCTCTTAAAGAGACCAACCAATTGGTTAGTAGAATAATAACAATAATATTAATAAGGCCAATAACCCTCCTGCGCATGCCTTCTATGGTATTGAGAAAAATATTTTTGAAGTTTTTAGGGTGATAAACTACATTATTTATAGGGCCTAACAGCAACAATAATAATAATAATGCTAGTAATAATAATAATGATGATGATGATGATGATGATGATGATGATGATGATGATGATGATGATGATAGTGAATGTGCTGATGATGATGGTGATGATGACGATAATAATAATAGTAACAATTACTATCAGTGTTTGCTAGTGCAATGTAACAGTGCTTTCCAAAACTAAGTTAAGACAAAAATACCCCAGATATCAATAACAATTTTAGAAACAACAAAAATCCGTAACTCAAAAATGTTCCAATCTTATTGATATGCATTTAAGGCAACCCACTTGTATCCATCGGACGGCCTGTGACACAACAAATCATAACCACCATCACCATTCACATCAGCGACCAACAGCCTGTCTCTTATACACATCTAGATGTGTATAAGAGACAGATAATTTACACTCAGTATTATTTAACCGGCAGGTGTAGAAAATGCTACCCATTTATAACCATTACCATCACTGCAGAGCATGTCGGCGCGTTTATCCTTGTTAAAGTCGGCGATATAAAGTTTTGCGGTATTATGGTAGCACCAACCAAGAGCACTTTGCCACGACGTGCTAGTAAATGTGCCACTCGAGGATGCTAACGCCACCCATTTGTATCCCGTTGAGTCATGGCAGAGCAAATCAGCCCTTCTGTCTCCGTTGAAATCACCGGTGAATAGCTGGGAACCACTATGGAAACACCAACCCATCGCTCGTTCCCAACTTGTCCCCGGAAAACTTCCATCTTGATTGGCATAGGAGATCCACTTGTACCCGGAACCATCATGGCACAACATGTCACTCCGACCATCTGCGTTGAAATCATCGATGAACAATTGAGCACCACTGTGCCAACACCATCCCAAACCAGCTTCCCAAGATGTACTCGAGAAGGTACCACTAGTACTGGCCAACGCCACCCACTTGTAGCCAGTGGTATCGTGGCACAGCAAATCAGTACGACCATCACCGTTAAAATCGCCCAAAAAGAGTTGAGCTCCGGTGTGATAACACCATCCCATGCTATAATCCCATGTGTCGCCATTGAATGTACCATCACCACTGAAAGAAAATTTAAGATAGAGATATCACAGTATTTATCTTACCAATCAAACTTTTTTTCATTATCAGTGGCGGACTGAGAAAGTCATTATTGTCGATCCAGAGACTAGCCAGCGGTGCTGGGGCCTGGGTCTTCGTTGGGTCCCGGTGAAGCCACCACGTCCTCCTACATTATGGGGTATTTCAGACTTCAATAGAACTTTATGTGGAAGGGGAATAATTTGAACAAAATAAAATCTGCATGATATTGCATGGACTCACTGATCTCTAGTTTAATGCGCCGAATGAACGTCTGGGCACGTGAAAGCCGGATTTATGTATGAACGTCGGACCACTTGTGTTGAAGTGTGATTGTTTCGATCGGGGGAAAAATAAAAATCTGAAGGCAATCCTTGTCTACAATCTTGAGTTGATGTAAAAGGCTCTATTTTTAGTCTTTTTTTTTCCTGAAGTCAATTTCGTTGTCAATGTCTGAGGAGTTTTTTTCGACAATTGCCAATTTAATCGACATGTATTTATTACCCAATTATTATTTATGAGGTATTGTAATAACAAATTCTATTGTGCCGTGCACATTTGAGTACTGCACATTAAGTGACCAGTGTCAGTAACTATCCTGATTGTACGACAAAATATTGATCGAAATACCATTCGCCGACACTTGATTTTGCCGACACTACATTTCGCCAGTTTGGCAATAGGACGTTTTGCTGACAGTCAATTTGCCAATAGACAATTTGCCAACAGACAATTCGCCGACACTTTGTGAACATGTTAATGGGTGGATGTGTCACAAATGACATAATTAGAATAGCTTGATAT
>NW_022705918.1:3780-5446 GCF_011630105.1 Anneissia japonica
AGATGTGTATAAGAGACATATATATATCAAGATAGCCGTTAACACTGTTAAATTATATATAAATCATCAAAGAAAGGTAAATACAATGTTAGAATAAAGAACATAATAACACATTGTGTAGCATATCTCTCAACGAATGTTGTCCTATAAATAAATTAATAAAGAAATTGTGTAATAATGGTTAATGGTTAATGGTTATTAATTTATAGAGCGCAAAATACAAAATGTCTGTAAGCGCTATCAGGCAAGTGTAAAGATGGAACGGAAACCAAAACCACAAAATAAAAAGAAGTGAAAAAAAGTATGGGATACGCCCTCATCGCTGGCTAGGGTTCAATCTAATTGAACTACAGTCAGCACCTGTTTTGTCTCGGCCATCTCGGATTCGGGCGCCTCCTATCCTAGTTAAGGCTATAAAAGCTAGCTGGCATGGAAATAGGAAAAAAAAAAAATTAAAGGGACGAGAATAAGTGGGTCTTAAGTCGCTCTTTGAAAATGGTGACAGAAGGTGACTCACGAATAAATAAAGGTAACAAGTTCCACAACTTGGGCCCAGCAACCATAAACGATCGCTCCCCACAAGACTTTAACCGAAAGGATGGACAATAAAGATATTTTGAGTCAGTTGTTGACCGGAGGGAACGAGTGCAAGTTGAAGAACGAACCTTAATTAATTCGGAAATGTATTGTGGTGATAACTTGTGAATTGATTTGTAAACATATAAAAGTACTTTGAATTCAATACGCTGTTTCACTGGCAACCAATGAAGACGACGAAAAGTAGGGGTGATGTGATGGAATATAGGTGTCCCAGTGACAAGACGAGCAGCGATGTTCATCAATAGCTGCAGCTTTCTAATTGATGTTAATGGTATTCCGTAAAGGACTCCATTACAATAATCCAATCTTGATGTAACCAATGCATGTACAAGTTTGATGTAGCATCTTCATTTAAAAAACTCCTAACTGCCTTGATGTTGCGGAGATGGAAGGATACTACTCTGCATGTGTTTGTAATATGTCTAAGTTTGTCTTGATGTTGCTCTACAATAGGTTTAGGATGTTGTTTGTATCAGACCTGCTATTTTATTTTTATGTGTGAATTAGAAACTAGCCTAGATTAGGCATAAACATTCAGTACTCCAAATGCAAGGGGTAAATGATCATAGCTTCCCTTAATTATGTAATCGAGTGGTTTGTAGAAAATATATCATTTATCCAGTATCATGTGTTACATTATTGTTTTACCTTTCTTCTTATAACTAAATAATATCACAATAACATCATTATTTATTATTCACATCATGTGTGTTATATATAATAATAATATATATATATATAATATATAATATAATAATAGTATATATTATTTAAGAATCTCTATTGAGATCCAGCGCCGCCATTGATGCACGGTAGAGATTGCATCTTTAGATCTCCGATTTTGTTCACAAATTCACGGACTAGTGCTGTCTCGTAAGAATTTTGTAGGACGCGTTAAGAATGACGTTCGACCAGCTTAGGTAGGGCCCAAACTAGTCCCACGACCACTAATGATTACAGATCCAAACCAAGGCAATATATATACACAGCCCAGGTGTGAATGCAAATAGTGGAATACAAGCTATGCGGCTCGGTTCCAGTAGATACAGAGAATATTTTGTAATTC
>NW_022705918.1:5455-9834 GCF_011630105.1 Anneissia japonica
AGCAGGCCAGATCAAAGATTTAGTTGATGAAATATCGTAGAACATGTTGCAAGACACACTTGTTTTATTTTCGACATTTTAACTGTATTTACTTTGTATATTGTCTGTTCATTTTGATGTTTTGGTATGTTATTCTGTTATTTGGATGCCAGATGACTGCTTAGGAGAGTGTACTGTACTGCACTGAATAACTACGGCTACAGATACCAGTATTAGAGTATGGACACATTGTGTGGAATAAAACCTTACCGTGCATAGTATATCCATTTGTGGCCGTTGTTAGGACTGTGACAAAGCATATCTTGGCGACCATCTCCATTGAAATCTCCAGTGAACACTTGACCGGTGTTAGCGAGGCACCATCCTAACGGTGCTTCCCAAGTTGTCGCAGTGAAAACATCACTGCTGGCTTTTGAAATAAAAATGAGGTACAATGCATATTTATATACATTATTAAGTTTCAATTATTTACGGACATTAGTATTTCAATATTCGTTTGCAGGTTCAATTTATTCAATTAACTCTTAAATTACCTGGTAATCAATTTAATTTAATAATTTTGTGTAAAACCATTAAAACTGTTTTTAGTATAATTTTTCACTATATTTATATCATATGCGCATATTAATTTAAAAAATTAAATTGTATATCTCTGTATCTTTTGTTTAAAAAGCATCAAATCTGTCTATTAAAAAAAAGTACAGTATAAACTGAATTGAACGCTGAGTAATTAGTAAATAAGAAAGAAGTAAAAAATTGAGATAAAAAAATACATTAAAAAGCAAAAAAGTCAATTTACAAAAATCTTTATTAAGATTCGATACTGCATAAAAACGATTCCAGACTGAGCAAAGGTTAGGGTACTCCTGCTAAGTGGATGAGATTTATTCGTTAAGTAATCTTACTATTGATGGTTGAAGGCAATTATAAAACCGTTTTAGTTTTACACCTGTATTCTTTAAAACAGCAGTGTTACAAAATTCTAGATATCTTTACTACAAACGATGTTATATCTTAAAGAAATCCGTGTATTGTAGGTGCATACACGTTCATTTTTTACATTCTTTTTAAATTCTAATTCAACGATAATTACAGAAGGTATACTTTCAGCCAGACTGGAATCTAAGACCCTCGATGTGAAATTTATAAATGTCACTCCTCCCATTCTACGAATAAAGTCCAAAATTTCCAAAATATTCCCCAGACCAAACTTTCTTACTTTACAGTAGGTAGGTTTTCTTACCAGAAAGGTTGACGAGCAGAAATAGCCAGCTACACAATAGCGTTACGTGTACCATGTTTCAGGATCACTAGTCAAAAGAGAAACTGATGTTTGGAAACAGGTTGATAAGATAAGTTATTTAATATCGTGGTCGCATTTATATATGCTGTTGCTGGATTAGTTGAAGTACAAAAGATAACTTTATTTCCCGTGGTCAAGGCTCCACACCTTGACACACCTCTATGCGATACAATTAATCCACTCAGTGGCTTAAATTTCCTCATTGAGTAGAAAATGTAAGCTGTCTTGACAAAATGAGTCTTGTGGTACGAAAAATGAAAAATGAGTTGTTGATATATTTAGATAGATTTTTTTAAATTTTTTTTTAAATTAATTTATTTTTTATTTATTTCAATTCCAAATAACACACAAAACAAACATAACAACGCCGACGCAGCGGCAACATAACAATAAGATTAATTAAAAAGAAAAAGAAATCTATACAAAACAAGACCATTACCAATTACCAATAAGGCCTTTGACCTAGGTAGAACTTAATTTATCTTTTCCAATTTCTTTAAATGCAGCTTATATTTGTCATTATTTCTGGCAACAGCCTCAATCCTTTCCGTATATTTTACTAGATTCATGCTTAATGCTTTTATGTTTGGTATATCATTTTGAATTTTGCATCAAAAAATATAAAATTTTGCCAGAAGCAACACATTATTGACAATATAATTACTATTATTGACGCAGAATATACATTTTTTTGAGAAACAGTTGGAATATATATGCTTCCTGTTGCAGAAACATTCAAGTTTCTCCAGGAAATAAGACACAATGGTACATTCATAGAATAAATGTGACAAGTTTTGTATAGCAACTTTACAAAAATTACAGATTGGTAAATTAATTATCTTAATCCTAAAAAGAAAGTTATTTGTTGCTATGCGTCTATAAATAAATTTAAATTGGAAATGTTTTAATCTTGTATCTAGAGCACACTTTGTGGGACACATAAAAATCGTTTTCCAGTTCAATACCTCATCGATCTCCAAATTCTGTTTCCCATTTATTCACAGATGCAGTTGGTATTGAAATATATTTCTTAATTAAACTGGAATATATGTGAAGTCTCGCCACAAAATGAGTCTCATGGTTAGAAATTCAAAAATTGAGTTTATATTATATTTGGGTAGATCACATTACAAGCTTTCATTTGGTCTTTGAATGGCTTCCCTATTATAAGTAAATCCAGAGATGTGAGCATTTAAAGTTTAGGTGTACAATAACCATGTTTTGAGAAAATCAGCCTCAAAGATAAACTAACCTGTACAAATAATATGACTAGAATTACAGAATATGTGCAGGTAACACACTGTATTGGCAAGAAATTCACTTACAAAGTATACAATCATAAAATATAAATAAGATTTTCAAAAACAATAAAATCAAAATTTTGTAAAAATGTTGACTTTGGCCTGTTTTGGTGAATATCTCAATATGATTTCACTAACGATGCATCTTATTTCGTGGTGAGACCTCACATATTATTTTATTATGATTTTTATTGATAGAAATTTGTGTTAGTTGTTTGTTTATGGGTTTGAAATTGCCAGAATCATGCACTAGATTTTTTCCCCATTTTTAAAAATTATATTCTGGTCGTATTTATATATGCCGTTGCTGGATTAGTTGAAGTAAAAAAGATAACTTTATTTTCCATGGTTAAGACTCCACACGTTGGCACACCCCTATACGATACAATTAATCCACTCAGTGATTAATATTTATATATTCTTTTTTGTGGTCTTTCCTCATTGAGTAAAAAATGTGAGCTGTCGTGAAAAAATGAGTCTTGTGGTACGAAAAATGAGTTGTTGATATATTTAGATAGATGACTATATAAGCCTTATTTTGGTTGTTTAATCATGTATTTAGGCTGAGTAACCAGAGTAATATCATTTTTAATATCAGACATCTAAATACATACTTAAGAGAAAATCGCCTCTAAAGATAAACAACTGATACATTTTGTGTTGGTTTTCCTATCAATTCTGAAAATTAGCTTTAAAAAATGTACCTCAAAAACATGATTACCTTGGAAAACTCAACTCGGAACTTTTGCTACTGTGAAATATACGTATTAAACTTATCAGAAAAACTGAAACAAAATTGTTGTCAAAATATTGCTTCATGTATATTTTCTTTAATATATCAAATTGACCTGGCGTACCACAAGACTCATCTTGTCACGACAGCTCGCAAATGTGACACCTATCGTCTCTATTAATGGTTATTGTAGACTCAGGCCCGTATACGACAGCAGGCCCCGCCCAAAATTACCAAAAAGTTCAAAATTTTCGATCCAGGGTAGAAAATTCAAAACTCACTCTCGCACATTCCAGAAATTCATCCACCAAATCTCCTTGACAAATCAGAGCAGTTTCCAGCTAGGACTGTCTCTAATTCGTCGTACAAGCAACGAATTTTAAACTGTAGGCCTACTTATATGATTTTTGAGGAATTTGAGTGTTTTCCCTGTCGCTTGCGTGTCAATGACTCACCGCATACAAACTCATTTTCCTTCTAGGTTTCACTAAAATCATCTTTATTCTCGCTTGGAAATAATCTTGATACAGCAGGCGCGGATTTATTATGGTTTTATCAAACCATATTTAATTGATGGAGGAATAAACAAATAATTGAAAAATTTGATTGAGACAAAATATTTTCTGTTTTCGATAATTTAAACTTCCATCTGCTTTGCTCAAAAATGTATTAAAGATACAGTGTTAGAAGGCGCAATAGATTTAAGAGTGAGGCCATTGAGTGCCATTATGTTAAGAGCAACATCTTAACTATACAATAATACTAATAAAATTACTCATTAATGATGATTTTGAAACGAATAGAATTTGCCATTGAGTTTTGTTTTGCTGTTTTCAAGAAGCCCGGCATCATGACTGGTACATTGGTCAATCTGTAATAATAATAATAATAATAATAATAATAATAATAATAATATTAATAATAATAATAATAATAATATTAATTATAATAATAATAATAATAATAATAATAATAATAATAATAATAATAATAATAATAATAATAATAATTATTATAATAATAATAATAATAATAATAATAA
>NW_022705918.1:9868-14212 GCF_011630105.1 Anneissia japonica
GTTTTATATAGCGCACATATCCATCTAATGTAAGATGCTCAGGGGGCTTGATATGTACGTGGACTTTCTTCGCCCCTAAATGTCCCTTCGTGCCTGTGCTACCCGGTGACCCGGTACCAGCAACTATCGTCGTTCACCAAAGGGGCTGTCAATGGTGCATTCATACCGCTAGCGTGTTAAAACAGGGCGCAGTACTAGTCTATAAATAATCATAGTGGGGTGTCAGAATGGTATAGTTTTAGGCCTACACAATTTTTGGAAAGAAATCGCATGAACTCGTACCTTTGGGCCCACCCGCACAACATTGTGTCGCCCCGCCAGTGTAATACCTTAGAAGTTACAGGTCTAATATAAAATAATTATTCAAATTGGTTGGTTTGATTTTTTTTCTTGTGCTCCATCCTTGGTCACCGTTTTGATATTTTGTTCATAAATATTTAGATAAATACGATTAAGAACTACTCTTGAATGATTCGACGTTTCGACCTTTATTGGGATGAGATTACTTAGACACTGATTACCAAAAAAAAATGCTACAATATGTAAATGAGGGGATTAAACAAGTCCAATAATAAGACACAATGCTCCACATAAGACAATGCTAAATCTTGATACCAAGAATTTGATGAACAATATGCTGTCAGATTAGATGTTTTTTTGTATTCTGTCAAGCCAATTAATGTGTTGTTTTACTAAATTTTGCTGTCAATTGGTTTGCTGACCTTGTTATTAATTTGATTAAGATCCATATTCTAAAATATAATGTTAGAAACAGATTTAGGCCTATCATTTTCATAAATCAAAGGAGGTAAATTTATAAAATTATGTTTAAATTGACGTTTCAGGTCCAATTTGGTAACATTTCTGTAGACTTAATTATGTATACCTTTGCTTTGGGATTGTATTATTCCAGCAATGATATTGACATTATTTTGCATTCTTATTGTTTGAATGTCCCCGGAGTCTCTCGCCTGTTATTTTTTGGATCAGATTGTCATATATATTAATAAATACTAAGGGAACAGGGGACTGGTGGACAAATAAACTATTGTAAATAGATATATAATATTTATTCTTTCGATTGATTGCAGATTTTATATCATCGTTTATACTTGGTTTCATTTTTAACATGACAGAATATTAAACGGAGTAGAAAAATAACTCCATTCTAATTGATTGTTTACAACAAAGTTATTACTTGGAATAAATCTTTGGTAATCACCGTTTTTTTAGAATGACTTTTGTAGAAAACATTTTAATTAAATAAATATTTGTGTGGGTTTGGATTTTTTTAAATAATATGTTAGAAAATTTAATAATTTTTCTTCTAGGCCTATTATTATTCTTTAACTTTGTTATATTGACTTTCATTGTAACTCACACTCAAGTGCTGAGTCTTGGGTTTGGTTTAGAATAATTTTAAACTGGCAGAATTAAAAATGCAAATGTGTATTTCAAAATGTGAGTCTTGTGTTTTTAATCCAGATTTCTCAATACAGTACCAAGTTTATATGTTAAAAAAATATCTTATTTAGGATGTTGTGAGTTTGTCTTACCATCTCGTGCGTCAACCAAGCTTAACAACTGACCAATTATAGGCTATGTGCTTTTCCCAAAATTGCATGCATGTGTTGTCCGATCCCAAAAGCGCACATTGTTAAACATTTATGCTGCAATTATCCAATGGGCAGGGTTTAGCGAAGAGGTTCATTTTTTTCTTCCTGTAAGTTAAAATTGGTTATGGTTCAGCCTCTTAATCTTAAGGCAATTGTTTCCAGACATTAACTTAATGTTAGAATTCAGTTGGCGAGGTCATCTTGTGTATCATATTTGCATTGAAAAGTACTTTGAATTAGCCAATTTTGACTTCTCTAAGGCGGAAAACAGGGGTAGATCGAGTAGTGGCACGGGGGAACTTGCCCCCCCCCCCCATTTTGCCACATTAAACAATTTTTTCAATGCATATTAATGTTATGTGCTACTCATTTATCTTTGCTGAAACTGTTGGTGGCCCCACCCCCTCCTCCCTCCCCCGTTAAAAAAATTCTGGATCCGCCCCTGGAAAAAAACAATGATGTAAAAACACTACGCCCAGAAATTACATTCTCAGACTAAATTGTCTTAGTTTGAGATTACAGTATGCCGTACAATGTTTCGTGCATTTTGGAGGAAAATAGGGAGAGGTGAGTACCAGGCGTGTCGATACCCATCTCAACCCTACCATGGCTGGGGGTGAGGCGAAATAACATTCTTAAACTTAAAAAATCAGAGTGCTGTGGCAACTAGCTCTAATGACATGATATAAAAGAACTTAAATAGCAGAAGAATGAGGTGTTTCGCGTACAGTATTTGCATTAAAATTGACGGAACATCCGCCCTCCTGCGAATGGTGTAAAATTTGACTAAGTGGAGAAACTACAGGAAACAAACGGACCTAGCGGCGCCTTTATTATTCATATATAGCGCCGCCTCACGGACGGAGTAAAGTGCCCTCCGTGTACCCACAATGCATTTAGAACGGATGTTAAACTATATCGGGAAGCTGATCTACTGCTATTTATTATCTTTGCTGATATGCACAGTTAGACTTAAAATATTTGTATGTGTCTTATTTTAACTTAGTTAAATTTAAGTTGATCACAATAAATTGTTGCGAAATTGTAAAAGAAAAATCAGGGGGTAACTACCAGGATTCTAAACACCCACCTCAGCATGCACTAAGTGTTGGGACTGAGTATAAAATAAGTACCGGTATGTATCAACTCTAAATTCATGGAAATTGCACTCCCGGACCCTTTAGAAAACGGTTTTCAAATGGTCTTACTTTTACAGTATTGATACAAAACAGTTTTTTTTTTTATCTTTTAAGAAATTTAATTAAATTATTTTATTTAATGAGGGTTTTGATCTCATTAATATGACTTTTGTGCAAACAGCAATGTATGCAACCCCTAGGTCCAGGAGGAGAGGAATGTAGGCCTACTGGCACGATTCCGAGATTACCACATATTGAGGATTGGTATAATGGTTTAAAATATAGTAGATAGGCCTATTCAGGAAATATCTACTGCACCTGGATACAGTACATATTCAAGAAATGAATTTAAACATCCCAGGAATATCATAGAGAGCAGTTGCTTATATACAATACCGTAACTACTAAAAGTAACTCTGCTCGGACAACATTCCGGTTATTTTAGTCCAGGTTTTGGGGCCTGATTAATGACCACTCTTAAAGGATGTGTATCTGAGGCAGGTTGTAGGCACACCGTACAGTAGCAAATTAAAAGAAATACATTTCTTGTTCATTTGTTATTTTTTCTATACTCTAACTTTGATTTTAAAGGAGGCCAGCAATTTAACAGGGAAAATGGTCCCCTGCCCGCCCCGGTTACGGAGGGACTGTTGGGGGAGAGAGGTAATTAAGAGCCACTGAGCTGGCAAAAGGGGTGCCTACCTTTGGTCCGAAGGGTCTTTGGTCCGAAGAGGCCCGTGGGCTTCTTTTCAAGATACAGTAGTACCGGCTGCAGTCATACATTGCACACGAATTTCAAAGAAACAAATAAAAAACACGCTTGGTGTATTATACACCTACTATAATAGTAGGCGCCATGATCGGTGCGGATCCAGGAATTTCGTAGAGGCCCAGGGAGGGAATCTGACAACGGAGGGTCTATACCACCTCAGCCTCATCGGTGTACGGTAAGAATGGCCCCGGTAAAAATGGCCCAGGAAAAATGGCCCAGGAAAAATGGCCCCGGAAAAAATGGCCTCGATAAAAATGGCCCAGGTAAAAATGGCCCCAAATGACAGGTAGGAAAAAATGTCCCCAATAATAAAAATCTTTATTAAAACTGGTTTTTAAAAAAAATCGTTATATGCATTTTTTTATATGAAATTATTCATTAGTGTTGATCCAGCAAAATAAAAACCAATAGTACTCACACTACGTTTCGCGAACGATCCGTTCGCTTTTTCAAGTAGACTGGTGATGTTATTTCCAGTCTGGTCTGACGTCACCTCGGTGTTGTTGAGGTCGAGGTGCATCGCTGCGTCGTCGACAAGCACCCCCTCCAGATGTGTATAAGAGACAGGCCTAGCAAATGGTCACAAACAAACTCACCTAAAATTAGAACCATTTGCCCACACATACCATAAAGATTCTCTGACTTTTCGTTCAAACCATGAGCTTTCTTTCTGTAATATTTTTATGTCCCAATTTGGAATATGATTTAGCTGTGTAGCATGATCGGTGATTGCAGATTTATTTAAAATTTTGGATTGGACAACCTTGCTGATCTTGTTCGGATTCCTACTGTGTTCTTTTGAACATCTGTTTGATGT
>NW_022705918.1:14342-16703 GCF_011630105.1 Anneissia japonica
TTTCGTGATGTTTGTCTTCTTCTGTTGTAACTATATTGTCGCATCTGTCTACCAAAGTATTGGTGACGCTTAACTTGTGATCTAACGGATGATGCGAGTGAAAATCCAAATATTGATTAGTGTGGGTTGGTTTTCGATATACCGTTGTACTTAGGGAACCGTCATGCTGCGGGAAATGGTAATGTCCAGAAACGGTATCTTTCCGTTTTCCAAATGTTCAATTGTGAATTGGATGTTTTTCGACGGATCTATGTTGTTGAGATGATTTAAAAGTGGCGTGGTTGCATTCTTCGGAATTATGGCTAATATGTCATCTACATATCTTCTCCAATATGATGGTTTGATTTCAATTGGTGCTGATGTAATTGCTTGTTGTTCTAACCATTCCATGAAGAAGTTTGCGATGATGGGACTCACAGGACTGCCCATAGCAATTCCTTGTTTTTGTCTGAATATGCTGTTGTTAAAACTAAAATATGTCGCATTTAATACCTGTTTTAAGAGTTCAATAATAATAAGTCTACTTGAAAAAGCGAACGGATCGTTCGCGAAACGTAGTGTGAGTACTATTGGTTTTTATTTTGCTGGATCAACACTAATGAAAAATTTCATACAAATTATATTTGGATCCAAATGAATTTATTTCAAAATATGCATTTTTTTAACTGAAATAATTTAGTTTTTAAAAAGAATCTAACATCAAATAAATTGCCATTTACATTTTACTTTTTGCAGGAATTACATATCCAATGGTAAAATATACAAAGATAAAAAAAGCCATGAATAACAATTTTTATTTTTTTTTTCCATTTAAATGTTAAAAAATAGCAACAACATAATCAATAAATCAACATAAATCATGCATTTATTAATACAAAAATAATTTATTTGTGTCCAATATCACGGAAGCGGAATCACAATTTTCCAGAAATTCAATCCGGGTATTGGTACCCCACAAAACAATGGGTTGATATGAACATGGAGGAATTAGTTTAGTTCTAATTCCTCCGTGATATGAACATCAAATTATTTTTTTAAGAAAAAGAGAGTTCTACAATCATAATTAAAGGGTTTGGATGGAGTTCCCAGTGTGTTTGGAGGTTTGTGGTGTATTTGCAAGTATTTTTTCACAAAAAAAAAAAAAAAAAAAAAAAATCAACATCTTAACCAAAAAATAGGTTCTTATGAATATTTAATTTTCTTATTGATATACAAAGTGAGTTAATCACAATTGAATTGTTTGGTTTTCTACAGTGTGTGGTTTGTGGAATAATAAACAATATTTGATTAACAAATACTTCTTCAAAGTAACTCTAAACAGAACATTTATTGCTAAGTTTGTGAGAAAGTAATCCTATCCCTTTTCCCATACATGAACATGTGATTCAAACACACAATTGATCCACATGCTTTAACTACTGTTTATTTGTTTATAACATGTAAAGTTATTTCATTTGATATTAAACAAAAGTGAATTTTGTGGTTATCTATGATTTTTTTTTCCAGTGGTAGTTGAAGTACTGTATGTATGTCATTCCTCTACTTTGTAATAGTGAAATAACGTTTTTAAAACTATTATTTTTACTATCAAGAAATGTTATTCAATGGCCATTCTTTTCCGTTAATCTCTCAGTACATTATTTGCATCTAAAACCGAAAGGTCCACTGATTAATCTCAGATAAGATAGTATAATATACTCCAAGTATCGAATTAATATGGATAATTTTTCATTCCTGATGATGACATAATTAATTGTATTATACTATCTTATTTGCATCTGTTGTGTAACTGTATTTGTTAAAAAACAAATACTTTTAGAGAGATTTAAAAAAAAATCACATAAATTGATTTTATTTTTAAAGGAAAAAATAAAACTTATTTATAAATTTACGATTTTCACCTTTTTTTTTAAATTTTATAACTGAGGGACATTTTTTATTTATTGATTAAATTCATGCTTATTACAGTACGGTACTTAAATATTTGAAGATTTAAAACAAATATCATTTCTATTAATGTTTTAATTGGGGCCATTTTTACCTACTTTACTTGTCATTTGGGGTCATTTTTACTTTGGCCATTTTTACCGGGACCATTTTTTTCAGGGGCCATTTTTTCCTGGGCCATTTTAACCGGGGCCATTTTTACCTAGGATAAATTCTTCATAGTTGAGGGCTGAGGTTAAAAAATTATGGTACCGACCACTTGACGGCCTGAAATGGCACTTGACAGACTTAAAATTTGAGCATAGACCTAATTTTATTTTCCCACCATTTTTTACAATTTAAAAATATTTATGGGTACCATCCCCCCTCCCTTCAATTTGCCACTGATATTACAGACTGATGTTACAGTGGCCA
>NW_022705919.1:0-810 GCF_011630105.1 Anneissia japonica
TACCCCGTGGTCTAGGGGTACAGCACTCGTCTTGGAAACGAAAGATACGGGTTCACTTCCCAATTGCGATTATCCACTTGTATTCATACAGCAGTTGGTTAGTAATATGATAAGCCTTTAAACCCAACCTCTCAATAAATATGACGTACACCTATTTTTTTTTCTCTGGTAGTTATTACAGTATTTTGAATTGCACAACCATTGTTGTAAAGGAGCTCAGTATTACATGTTAAAGACCTTTGAACTCGCTTAATATGGTATTTCGCAGTGGTCGTGAAAGTTTCCGTTTTAAAATCATTTATTTAACAATGAATGAGTAAATGTAGTTGTGAAAATACTTAACTAATCGAATGTAGCTCCAATCAAAAATAGGCCTGCATTAAAACGAAATAATAATAATCATTAAACGTTAAAAAAAATAAATAAACGAATGACAATCAATTTCTTTATAAAACAAGTCATAAATGATCACTATAATTATGCACACGTTGGATTACTCTATGCTTGAATCATGGAGAAAATAAAATATTTTATTTTCTCCATGCTTGAATTGTGTATGAATTAATCATAATGCAGATGAGTCAGAATTGTTCTTTAGTAGAATAGCGACCTCTCGCTATTGATTGCTCGGGGCAGACGCCGTTGTATTGTTGAAGATACAGTTTATGTAAAGTTGCCAAGCGGCCAGAGAGTTTTAAGGGAATATATGGAAAATTAAGGAACTAATGCAGTTCATTGCCTGTCAGTCAGAATATAAAAAAGATATCCATCCACCGGAACCATAGACTGCTGTTTATGTCTCATTCATTC
>NW_022705920.1:0-524 GCF_011630105.1 Anneissia japonica
CACGGGACGTTTTGACTGAGGGAACTGAAGAAGTAAGCGGTAAGTCGGGGCAGTCGCGTCCTAGATTTATTAAACATGTTTAATATTTCTCCCGTCGTGTCAGGCTGCGTCGGCTGACGCTGTCTGAGTTGGCCTTTAGTCACCCGACAGTGATACCGTATTCAACTTGACTGTGTGCAGCAGACACCCCAGCAGTTAGTGCCCACCGCTACACTAACTAGGCCTAGGCCCTAGTAGTAGAAGGGATGGCTACTACTACCTAGCCTCCAAGGCCTATCATTAATCGATAAATAATTGATTGATAGGGCCAGACCCTAGGAGTGGAGAACTAGGAGGCCTAGGCCTATTATATTATAATAATCACTGCTCTCTGTGGTTTATTTATGTTGTCATGATGGACATTGCTTTATTTTTAGCCTTCTTTGTTTTTGTTGTGTTCACTGTTTTGAACCCACAAAAACAAGTTACCTTTTCTTCTGCTTTTCTTCATTATTTTTATATTCGTTATATTTTTGACAGATCAA
>NW_022705921.1:0-2563 GCF_011630105.1 Anneissia japonica
TAGGTTGCAGGTTCAAATCCTGCTAGACATTTTTTATAAACTGATTACCATTTCAATATTTCAGTGGAACCAATAAAATATCTTAATGTTAAAATACTAGTACAATTTTGAATTTATTGCAATTCAGTGAAGAAAAAATAATGCCCCTACAGAAATCAAACTACAACAAAAAACCTAAACTACCAATGTGTGGTGGCATAACAAAGAAGCCACAGGCCTCTTGCTAAAGCTTCCCTAGTGATAGGGCCTCAGTGAAGTATGGGGCATATTTTGAAGACATCTACTTGGCCAATACAGAGCCTACGGTTCTGGCAACAAAAACATACTGATCGATACATTAATTGCAGGGCACCAAAAGGTGAGAGTCCCCTAGCTTTAGCAAGTGGGAGCTCTTACATCACTAGCAATGTAATTGCTTAAAGGGCCTCAACATTCTACTTTGAATGATTTAATTTTATTCCTTTTGGCAATAAAAAAAATGCAAGGTATAACAAGAGTGGCAGAGCCACGGTCATCCAGAAGGATGTGCTACTCCGTATGATTATTGGCTCTACACAAAACCTGTTTGAAGAATTATTCCAATATTATTTGTATTATTTAAATCCAGGACCCTTTATATGGTGACTAAACCCTAAAGCCTGTTTTTCACTTGCGAATTTTGCGCAAGTCGAAAGCATCGGTTCATACGCATGCACATTTCAATCGGAGTTTGGCTTTTAGCAAAATCCGTAGTTCAAACTGTTCCTACTTTTTCATGAAGTGAAAAAAAATCGTAACCAATCAGAGCTGAAGGAACCGAACCAATGCCTTCAATTCGCGCTAATAAATTCGCCTAGTGGAAACAAGCTTAAGACCGCTCCCAAAATGTTCAGGTCCAAAAAAAGGACTTGAATAAGCAAAATCTTCATGCAAGGCTTGAGGGAGTTTATGGTTGCAATACAATCCTGAAGATTTAAAACAGGATTAGAGGCAAGCATTTTAACACCAGTTTTTACATACGACAAGCAATCAAAGAAGCTGTTGGAAAAGGTAAATAATTATGGAATCATGGTTTGGAATCACTTGGACTGTCTATTGATCCTAGTCACAAAAACGACAACTGAACAAGGTATATTACAAAAACCAAGGTAAAAGTATATCAAAAATATTTAATTTTATTATTTTAAAGTTTTCATTTTATATTTTAAAGAATGATTATTAAAAAACCTATCTTTACTGGATTGCACATTTTTTTTTTTTTCATTTTAGTCCAAGTCACCGTTTATGGAACTGTCTTTCACAGCTTCCTTTTCAGTTCCAGAACTCAGCTGTCGTAGAACAAGGTCTTTGTAAACACCTCCCTTCACTAGTAGCTCATCATGGGTACCCATCTCTGCCACAGCTCCATCTTTTATGACCACCACCTTTAAAAATAAAAGTCACATAAGTTACCACATCTGTGCAGGAATCCTTCATCAGCAACCAATATTTACAGTTTAAGAATATGAAGTCTGTCCAGGTGGTATGATCCCTACTGGATACCTCCAGCTGCTACCATATGGCGCACACCTGGTGAAAGCCGATTGGTGAGATGGTACTGCCAGCAGGGACAACAATTATTGCACAAATCAAGACCTCAGCACTTCTAACATGTGCACAACTAAAGCCAAATCATTTTGCCCCACATGGGGTGCTGAATACGATAGACATAGAAATGGTATAAAAAGCGGCAATACCTACAGCACAAACAATGTGTCGGAAAGGAGGAACAATTTCTCTTGTCGAACAAGCTAGGATCCCCTGTGATCTGATGCCACAAAGAGGGCGTCAGACAAAATATATTAATTGGGTGAACCAAGCAAATTTATTGTGATTACCAATCCCAAATATTTTGGTCTGGAAGCACAATTTGGGGCCACACTAAACCATAAAATGTCTCCCCATGAACCCCACTAGGAATTTTATTTCAGCAACCTGAAAGAGGCTCTAGGCAGCCCCTTTCTTCAGATACCCCTGTTGAACTCAATGGCATATCTAGGAGTCTTAAAATGGGGGCTGATGGGGGAGCAAAGGCGAAGGGGGACCCTCGATGATTAAGTGAGGGTGCTAGTTCACAAATTAAGGTGATATGAGTTGATTTTTATCTACTTCAGCATGATTTTTTTGCTTCAAACATTTTCAACAGGGGGGGGGATGGAGGGGGTGAGGTTTTTAGTGGTTGTGCACCCCTCCCAATGCCAGTGTTCTCCCCTAGATACACCACTGGTTGGACTCTTTCGTCCCCCATCAGCAAATTTCTGGAGCCAACACTTCCCAGCATACGCATTGCTACATTATTCATGTACAGTAAGGGACTAGTTTATAAACCCAACCTGTCAAGTGACGGATATTATGAAGTACTGTAGTAATATAAGGTTACGACAACGACAATAATATATTTATACGGTAATATGATGATGGATATTCTAACTAAACAGCCTCAAAAGAGAATTGAATTTACTCAGTGTTTACTTGATGCGATTAAAACTTCAAATGAAAGATGTTCTGGATACAGTATCCACAGTCTGACCACCAATAACCCAAC
>NW_022705922.1:0-709 GCF_011630105.1 Anneissia japonica
CAAGTAGCAATAAAATTATTGAATTAAATTGTACAAGTGAATTGAAAATAGTGTATAACAATTCTAGTTCTTATATTACATGTGTTATTTATTTTATTTTATTATTATTACAGAATGAAGCATATAGGTTAGCATCTAAGACGTATCAATATTTGATGGACCAGGTAATGTATTCTAGGTATATGTATTATAATAGTTATGAACCAAAGTCATATTTTCTGATACGTTATTGCCTTGTAAAATTAGGCAACGTAACCAGCTGATATAGTGATAATCTCTAATTGAAAGTGACAAACAAGGAAACTGCTGCTAACTGTCACTAATAAATCTTAACAAACAAAATATATTACAAGAAAGAAGACCATGAGACAGAAATAAATGTTGTATACTGTATACATAGAATAAATTATGTGATAATCTTCTGTTGACAAAAACAGACGTAATGAGACGTGAAATTATACAATTGTAAAAAAAAAAAAAGTGGTTGAGGTTTGGGGTTTAAATCGTAAGGTCGGAGTTTCGAGTCTCCGCTGTGCAGATTCGCTTGTGTCCTTGGGCAAGGCACTTTAGCTACATTGCTTCAGTCCACCCAGCTGTGTCAATGGGTACCAGCAAACTGCTGGGGACTAACCTGCGTTCCCCCCCCCCCCAGACGGAGGGGGGGGGGAAACAAGTCTCATCCGCTTCACACTACAGAAACTTGGAATAA
>NW_022705923.1:0-3575 GCF_011630105.1 Anneissia japonica
GTCGTAACAGGCGCGGGGGGGGGGGTAAAACTGCCCCTCCCCTTACGGTTTTACCAGGCTGACCAAGCCGTCGTACCGGGCTGTGTAATAAGAGGAAAGAAGGAGGGGAGAGGGAGGGAAAGAGAAAGAAGAGGAAAGAAAAAGAAAAAGAGAAGAGAAAAATAAAGACAAGAATAAAAAGGAAGATATAATAATGACCAGACTCACACCCTGCAACCCCTTCTCCACTTCAAAAACAGTCATAAAACATTTGATCTATGCTGCCCGATGGCGTAACCACTGGGGGACAAGGGGAAAATATCTATCTTTGAAAAATCTTCCCCACCTCTTTATAAATACCCTTTTCATTCCCTGAAAGTGCCTAAAAACCCCAAATTCCGCGCGCTTTGCGTGCATTTCTTGTTAACATGGGCCAATTTTCTCTAAAAATTGCACATTTTAGGGAGTTTTGATCAATTCCAACGAAATTAGAATTTAAAACACCGGGGGACAAGGGGAAAATATTCCTCTTTGGAAAATCTTTCCCCACCCCTTGACAAATGCATCCTCTGAAAGTGCCTAAAATTCTCAAATTCTTTGCGCGCATTTCTTGTTAGAGTAGGCCAATTTCCTCTATAAATTGCACATTTTAGGGAGTTTTTATCAATTCCAACGAAATTAGAATTAAAAACACAAAAATATTTTGCGCGCTTCGCGCGCATTTTAATGTAGGGCTTTTTAGGTTTATCCTTAAAGTTATTTAAACACATAATAGTCCCAAACTCAAAAAAGTGGATAAGACGCTGCAAATTATTTCTGTGACAAGTGTGTAAAGCTCCATTTTATCCCATACATAGTCAAAATATTGGGGGGGGGGTGATACAATGGACCATCCCCCCCTTGTCAAATATTGGGGGATATATCCCCATCCCCCCGGGATCTACGCCTATGCTCTGTAATTATTAGTGGTCGTTGGACTAGTTTGGGTCCTACCTAAGCTAGTCGAACGTTTCGTTTGGTTCTGTACCCTAGCTGCACTGATGAGACCTGGAAGGCCGAAACGGATCCGTCTACAGGTATTGGGATTCCTCTAGTGGATGCTTAGTTTATTTTGTAATTCTGATCGGATTTTCTCTACTGTTTCGTTTTAATTATAAATAGTTTTGCATTATGTGCCCGTTTGCTGTTTTATGGGTTTTTCCTATTTGCCTTTTAAAATTTATATATATATGTTAATGTTTTGGCTACAGGTTTAACATAGATTATTTTAGGTGCTTTGGGTAATTTATAGTTATACTGAGGAAAGAACATTCAGTACAGAATAAATTTTGAATTCAGTTTGTTTGGCCTTTGATACCACTTACTACTAATATAAATGGTATCAGTACCTGGTCTGTCTCTTATACACATCTAGATGTGTATAAGAGACAGGTTGCATATGTATTCTTTTTTCCATGAATCACTGAACCCCAAAGAAAGTGGGGTTGGGGGTCCTTCCCCGGGAAAATTTTGATTCCTAGATGGCGGAAAGTTTTCCTTTCTCATTCTTATTACAGAGTCAATAAATTTGTTTAGAAAAAAAAACACTAAACAGTTGTTTAAAGTTTGCCTATTACAGTTCTGAGAAATCTATGATGATATAATTTATGTGCCTATGTATTTTTACTGTGTATATTGGGATAAGAGTTAACGATGTTATATATTTTTAATTCTTAGCCTTAATATAACATTTTACACATAGAAAGTTCTAACTTTTATTTGTCCAAACAATCAATGTAAACCACTTTGGTATTATAGGAACACAAGAGACCATGTGGAATCCAATAGAAAGCTTTAGAAGGCTCTTGATACTGAAATTCTGTAGAGGTAATAGCCTAATTATGATGCGAAAGTTGTAATATTATAGAATGCTCTGGAATTCTAGGACTAAAGTATATAAGATGATAAAATGGCTGCTGAAATACGTATCCTTGCTGTTACTTTCTGCATGTGTATTTTTATGTGTAATACACCATCAAATGTTTGCTCATTAAACTTTAAGAAAAATATTAATAACTACAAGGTGTGTGGGAGTAAATTTCATAATACAACGGGTGATTAAAGTTTGTCTCGCAAATTCACATACAAAACCAAATATAAATCTAAAAGTTCCATTTTCTCACTTGAAATTGTTCTTCGCACGCTCACCGCTGACGGTGGCGTTCTATGAGGCGCCAAGTTTAAATTTATTATTTCACACAATTATTTATATATAATTCATTATTTAACATATAATTCAACAGATCACCCATTATTTATATACTGTATAATGCATTTACGTCTAAAAGATTATATGTAAATAATTACGTTAACGTTTTCGTTATTTATATATAATTAGTGTACTGATTTCATTATATATAAATAATAAATAGGTAACCAAACATTATTTAAATTATATATAATAATGTTACTGGTTTCATTATATATAAATAATGAAAAGTAACTTACAATTATTTATATACAATAAGTTCACTGATTCCAGTTCCTTTTCATAATTTATATAAATAATAAAAAGGAACTTACAATTATTCATATACTGTATAATAAGTTCACTTCAAACTCATTATATATAAACTGTTTTAAATTTCATTATATATATAAATAATAGCTGTCACAAAACCATTATATGTATAATGCACACGCGTTATCGTGTCAAGGTCATTATATCTAAATAATGGTTTCTTACTACCAATTATATAAATAACCGTTGAGGTCGAGCGCCATTATATATAAATAATGACATCGTAGGAAGAAATGGTTTATAAATAATTCGTTATGCAAATTACGAAGTAATAAATATTCATCAGTGCTCTAAAGTTAAAATTAGGGCCTAGTGTGTGTGGTTCAGGTCGCAGATTATCACCAATCGAAAATGGCACTGCAAGGGATACAGCAGATTATTGAATCTGCTGTGCTGAAAATCTCAAATCAATTAAGAGAACCCCAAAGTGAAAACAGTTATAGTATATATTATGAGTTTGAAGTCAATTTGTTATTTATAATATAATGAAATCAGTGAACTTATTATATATAAATAATTGTAAGGTTACTTTTTATTATTTATATATAATGATGTGTTACCCTTTCCTTACTTATATATAATGATGTGTTACCCTTTCCTTATTTATATATAATGAAATCAGTAAACTAATTAGACGTAAATGAATTATATATAAATAATGGGTGATCTATTGAATTATATGTTAAATAATAAATTTACACTTGGCGCCTCATAGCGTTCCGCTATTTACCAAAGATACTAGAAATACAAGATAGAGTTCTCCACACAAAAAAAGTGTTCCACCGTGTTACACCGAAATGCATGGTGGGAATACGAAAAATGGGACGCCCCCTACAGCTGGATCTAAAAAAACTTGTGCCAAATTTCGTTACCAAGTCGTCTCGTATTTTATTATCAATTCTCAACAAAGATACTAGATATAAAAACAAACTGGAATAGACACCCAGACAGTGACATCGGTGAATACATAGCCTCCTTGGTGGCGGTAGAAATCGTTGCTATTATCCAAATAATACACAAAACAATTAAAGCATAA
>NW_022705924.1:0-1055 GCF_011630105.1 Anneissia japonica
TTGCATCGTCCCCACACAACATTGCAATAATTAAAATGTGGTGCGATTATTGACTTGTACATCATTGACTGTATGTTTGGGGGCAAGATATAATTACTTTTCCTAAGGTACCTGCTGTATCAAAGACTTGTTAAATTTCATTAAATGAATATGCTTGATAGTAGACATGTCTTATTTCTACAGTGTAATGCATATTAAAATTGTGAATGTATTTTTAATAGTATTTCACTAATGATTGATTGTTTAAAAAAGTGAATTTTTATATACCCTTTTCGGATAATGAAATCACCCAAACACTGCGCTGCTGTGCACCACACTCAATCTGTCTTTCTTACATGTTTGCGTTAAGTATTAAAAATGTTTTGTTACATGGTCAAAACAGTCTAAACAAATTGATATGCAATTCACTTCAAATTCAGTACTGTTTTATGTATGAAAAATTAATGAAACCTTTGATTCAATGGACCCTAATAAACTATAATAAGAATATAAAGCATATTTAAAGACTCAAGGAACAAACGTAAGTAGGAGGTAGAGGCCGTAGCCTAGATGAAATCATACAATGTGCGAGCTAGAATTAACACAGCTCCCCTTATTACTTTATCCCTTATAATATTTAAAACTGTATTTTTTTTCTGGAACAAGAACAAACTAATCTAGCTCATTACCTTTTTTTTAAATTACTGAACAACAAAAAAAATCTATATGAATAAACAAGTCTTAGTCTTTTGTACTGACCAATTAACCAGGGACGGCGCTAGCGGAGGGTCCAGGGGGGGTCAAAGGACCCCCTCGGGGATTTTCCAGCAAGGGCAAAAATCAAATCTCGAGCACTGAAAGTACAATTCATGTATGCCCATAAGCTGTCAAAATTTTTGGGATTAAAAACTGTTTAGTGTTAGCAGTTATATCGTTTGTGCGAGGTGTTGTAGCCTATACTATTGCGATCGTATCTTTTAACAAAAAAAACAAAAAAATTCCCGACAAATGGGGGGGCGTGGACCCCTTGTCAGTACCTTATTTTGCGAGCTAGCACCCCCTTACATTCGCGCCCA
>NW_022705925.1:0-616 GCF_011630105.1 Anneissia japonica
GTGGAGGCGCCGGAGGGGGGCTGGGGCTATAGCCCTCCTCCCCCGCCGGGGAAGACGATAAATTTTGTCGGTGAACAAACAAATAAAAAACAATATTTACATGTAATATTCGTTTAGCCACCATACCGTATTGTTTGTGTTAACTTTTCATCACAACAACAACAACAATAACAATAATAATAATAATAATAATAATAATAATAATAATAATAATAATAATTCAATGAGACTAATTAAAAAATAATTTGCGTTCTGTTATGACAAATGCTCATTTAGATAGCCTCATGATGGTTGGAATACATCGTGATAGGTGAAGCAACCTCGACCATGACAGCGTGGTTGACAGATTTCATGCAAAATTTCCAAAATAAAGAATTTCACATTCAAGAATGGGGATTTTAAAATAAATTAGATGGTTACATTGCATACTCTTTGTTTCTTGCTTTATTCAAAATGTTTTGGTTTTGGGAGCAGATTTCAACATTAGAAAGCATAGCCTACATGAAGTCATATTATAGTAACTCGATGCCTATCAAATAAGTAATAAAAATTCGCCATAATTCATCAAATATCCGTGGCTTCCCCCTGGACCCCCACCGGGGGTCTAGGCGACCCC
>NW_022705926.1:0-717 GCF_011630105.1 Anneissia japonica
TCCTGTCCAAAACTGTTTTGCGACGATTTTAGTTTACGTTACGTCGATTTCACAACGCACCAGTGTAATCTGTTTCCTGTCAAATCGCATTTTCTTACGATAAAACAACGTAATCGTAAGTAAATCTGCCTTCTTACGTCGACAGGAAACCAGGCTTTATAGTGTTCCTTAAGCATAGCCGTTAGCGTATCATATGAATTTGCATTTGGTTTATCTGGAAAACATAAATCACGTACCGTTGTGTAACCAGCTTCACCTAAGCTACTCAATAAAATAGCTCTCCTTTTGTTCTCCGTATCATCTCCTTGGATGTCTAAAGCTACAAAGTATTGATCTAAACGGTCAACATACGTATCAATATCCCCTTCATTGACGTTAAACTCGTCAAATAGAAGCTTCGTGTTGTTGGACGCCGCCATAGCGCTCGTTTGATCGTGCGCGTCGTTTGGCTGTCGTCGTAGCGTTTACTTCTCTTGTTGGTTTGTTGGCTAGCCTAGGGCCTAGGCTATGTGTTTTTATCGTATATAAATATCCTGTTTATCACAGATACGACACAAATCCCATCCTCGTCGCCAATATCGTGTTCGTCGTCGTTCGTAGTAGACACGTGATTCTGATTCTGTTTAATACGTACAGTGCATTCAACTTTATTCAACCATGGAGGTATTATTGAGAAGGAGATCACTCGGCAACAGATCCCTTTGACGCGACAAACCT
>NW_022705927.1:0-3839 GCF_011630105.1 Anneissia japonica
AGGTTTTCCCCTCTTGAAAATTATTATAATGAATCAATGAACCCAAAGAGAAAAGGGAGGTTCGGATTCTTCCCGGGAAAATGTTAATTTCTAAATGGTGGGAAATGAGCTTTCCCGACTTCTGAAGAATCTTATAGCAATTTTAATTTAAGTTCTTCAAAATTCAAGGTTTCCTCTCTTGAAAACGGTCAGGTAATGTTTTCCCAAAATCCCAAAAAGAAAGGGGGTCGGGGGTTCTCCCCCGGGAAAATTTGGATTCTTAGAAGCGGGAAATGAGCTTTCCCGACTTATGAAATGTCTTTTAATTACTTCTAATTTCTTCAAAAATCAAGGTTTCCCCACTCTTGATAATGATTCAATAGAACCAATGAACCCCAAAGTAAAAAGGGGTCCGGGGTCCCCTGGGAAAATTCCGATTTCTAGAATGCGGAAAATGATCTTCCCTGACTTCTGAAATGTCTTTTAAATGACTTTTTAAGTTCTTCAAAATTCAAGGTTTTCCCCTCTTGAAAATGGTCAGGTAAATTTTTCTCATTTTTTATTTATGTGTTACATAGGCCTACATAAATAAATGAGTAGTTGTATGCGTATTCTTTTTCTCCATAAATCGATAAATCAAAAAAGAAAGGGTGATCCAAGGGTTCTCCCCCGGGAAAATTTTAATTCGTAGATAGCGGGAATGAGCTTTCCCGACATTTGAAGTGTGTTTTAATGACTTTCATGTCCTTCAAAATTCTAATTTTCTGATTGTAACATAACAAAAAAAATAAAAAAAAAAAAAAAATCAGCTCACGGGTCCTTAAAAGGTAGGTCTAGAATTTTTTCCGGTCACACAAAAATTTCCAGACATTATTTTTTGCAAAAAATGTGGGGGGCCCGGGCACGGTTCCGCCGGCCATGAAGATATAAACCACTTTAGTATGGTTCCGTCAAACCCAAATTCTTGGAGCCTATTTATTAAAATGCAGTGGTCCACCGTATCAAAGGCCGCAGACAAGAGAACAAGGACGACAAATTTACCTTGATCCATGGCTGTTAGTACAGGTATGTCATTTTGTACCTTTAAAAGTGCAGTCTCGACACCATGGTGGACGCGATATGCGGATTGAAACTCAACAAATATTCTGTTACTTTCTATGAATGTCAATATTCTAGAAATAACAATACGTTCAGTAATCTTAGACAAGAATAAGAATGGTAGGTGAGATATTGGACGATAATTACTTAGGACATCCGAGTAGAGACTCTTCTTTTTTAGGAGAGGGTGAATTTGAGCAGATTTTAGATATTCAGGAACTGTCCCTGACGTGAAGGACTGGTTGATTATGTGTGTTAGTTGACATTATCACGTTGTGTGTAATATCGCACACGATGAACTTCAAGCCTAGATTTTCGCCAAATCCGTTCTAAACTTCGACGTTATCCTTTGGTTGCACCAAGGTGTATTTTGGAGGTGCATGAAAGTCAAGACTAGAGGACAGACAGTGAATATAATTTTGCATATTTTGTGTAATGGATGATTCAGCAAATTTGCGGCCGAAAAGTGAAACATGAATGTCATTAATAAATACTTCAGTGTTTATATTTTTAATATTCCTGACACTAAAAATACTTAAAGTGACCAATAGCAGATTGATAGGACACAAAGTCACAATCACAATTCGAGACAGTGTCCGATAACGGCAAATAATGGGGTTTTCAAGCCAGTCAGAATGGTGTAGCTGCCTCAGCAACGGCGCCTGAATTAAAAAGTTAAATATGTTTTATATTGTGTTTCTAAGAAAATTACGATACAGAGTTTTAAATAATGTCATTAATTTTAAGCATCCACTGGCCAGAAAGAGCATAATATTGCCGGCACAGTTACCAATGGCAAAATGATTTTTATTGTCGTAGATGCTCAACCCAAGCGGGCTAAATCAAAGTTGAAATGAATGTACGTAGCATGGTCTGCTAACAATTTGAATAAATTTACTAGTCATTAGTATGTAGAGATAGAAAAATGTTAGCACAGCACCATATAACCCGGCATCAAATAAGCAGGTAAAGGCAGTCATTCAACCATTCAAACATTCAGTCATCCATCCATTCATTTAGGTGATAGGTTTGACACAGACTACTGTATAAATCAACATAATTGTGTACAAAGAATATCATTTCCTTTTAATAATATTTATGACATTGTATATCAAGCTTCCACATTTCTTTAAAATCTTTGCTTTCTCAGCTTCTTTCAGTGCATTTGTTCATTCTACCTTCACCTATAAAAATTTTCCGTTTCTCTTATTACATTGTTTATACATTTTTTTTTTAGAAATATTCTTTTTAATAATATTATAATGATGATGAGTATTTTTAACTTTCTGGCTTCGCTTACTTTCATCATAACATCAAATTTAGATCTAGAAATTAGGTTTTGCAAATACGAAACATCTGGGTTATTAACTATGGTACCTTGAAACTATTAAACTGGTAGGGTAGCCTAACAATTACATTCCATTATGTCCAAAAAATTGATATACAATCATACCGGTACCTAATTCTACCAGTTAATGATTTTTAGCAGTGTAATAGGGCCTACGTCTGTTTTAGAACTTTGGCCGATCATGCCTAAAATTGCCACCACCACTGTATGTATGCTTTACGATCTGTAGCACCTCTCACAGAAATATACTGGTAGCCCTTGATGCTTGGTGTTCAGTCAAGCATTCGTTTCCTTTGATAGTGACTATATGACCTCAAGAAAATCTCTTGAATTTAATTCTTTTTCTATTATTATTATGTCAATTAAACATGAAGGAATTTCCCCTTGTGTAGCTATTGTGTTTCACTACTAAAATAGGATTCTAATTTTATTTTCGTTTAATTTTAAATTGAGAATTAATATTTATAACAGATGAAACGTTCTAACAATACTGAATGATAAATCTAGTAGTAGTAATAGGCATAGGCCTAGTTTGACAAGTAATTTTTACGTACAAGTGTCACTCCTATAGCTTTAGTCACAAACAAACTTTACTTACAACATTGAACATATATCCATATACTCTTCCACGAATGAACATATTCCGTTGTTTGCCCATTGTGCTCGTTGTCACTATTTTCGTTATAAGCCATTCTTGCCCTTGCTACTACTATCGTTACCAGAGCTCTCGTGTGCATGTAGGCCTACAACGTCATAGCCATCGTCGTTAATCAGCAAAATGTGAAATATTCCTAATTATCATTGTCACCACCCCATCACTACAATTATCATCACCACCACCACCACCACCACCAGATATCTGATTTTTCTAGATCTAGATGGTGACTATATGACATAATTAGAAATGTCAGCAAAATGTACTCCTAGGTGCCGTGGGTTTGTTTGGCCCATTCCGTGTAACTGATTAATTTATATATTATATAAATTAATCAGTTACACGGAATTGATTAATTTATATATTATATAAATCTTGCTTTTTGTAGACTGGTTGAGCTTGGGTGACTGTCTACCCCACATGATAAGGCAGACCTCATGTTATAATTAAGAGTGTTTGGCACTTAAATTTACTGTATGTTAAGCTGTGTGAAAACCAAAAAGTCCACTGATTAATCTCAGATAAGAAAGTATAATACATACTTCAAGTATTGAAATACACGCCATCGTGTTGGGATTCAATATTTCGACATTAATTATGTCATCATCAGGAATGAAAAAATTATCCATATTAGCAAGCTTATATGCACTAGTACCAAAAGTGTTTAACCAATCAAAACATTACCTCTTGTAGGTGACATAGCAGTGATTTAAACAAAAGATCAAAGCATTCTTACTCTAATGATCAAAGCTACCTACA
>NW_022705927.1:3922-6344 GCF_011630105.1 Anneissia japonica
CTATTGCAGCCTGGACATTTGAAATGATAGACAACAGAACTTCTGTACTCCTTAGGGGTTTGATCCTTAGTAGATATAAAATGAGAAACATTTTTATACTGCTATAAATTTATGAATTTTACCTCTTTAATTAAGTGTTTCTTTACCTTATTTAAACATCTACGTAAAATGAACTCACCTGGTTTTCCTAGATAAGGCAATCTAATCCAAATCTTAATCAAGCTATCATCAGTAGGCCTATGTATACATTTAGGTTCATTTAAGTTCTTAAGTACATTATTAACAACTTTTAAAGGGTACCCATTCCAAGACATAAACTTCCTGATGTTACTAAGCTCTGTTTGAAGTTTATCAGGAGTACACAATCTGTGGGCTCTAGAAACTAAACTACGAATCCAGGAGATCTTATGGTTCATAAGCTATCATAATGGACATATTGACCTGTATGTGTATTTTTACGATATATACTCATATTTCCTACACTGTTGTTAAATTGTAAATCCAGAAACTGTACTGTGTCACTGTTTTCAAATGATTCAAAAGTAAAATTTATCTGTCTATGAAAAGCATTGAAGTAGCTTAGAATTTGCGGGAAATCATTGGGCTTAGCTAATACTAGCGTGTCTGTGTTGCTGTGTGGTCAAGGGATCATTCCCTGTCAGAAACTTGATTACTCAGTCAGTCAGATACATTTATTCTATCAAAGATCAAATTTTAATCTATTCAGATCTGTTTTTTAATATTAATATATGATGGTGGTGATAATGACAATACAGATTAAATAATAAACGTTGAACCCTCGGAAACCATGAGAAGCACCTGATTTTCAGGCAGTACATGGTATTAAAGATTAAATTTTCCATTTGGTTCAATTCCAGATATTCGATATTGGAAATTTTGGTTGGGCCAAAAGTCAATAAAGTTCATTCATGAATTACAGTAACCCCCTCTTTTGGTTAGCCTCTTGTAAAAAATAATAGTTTGGTATCAGCACTAGATATTTTAGATCTGTGTTTTCTAGACCTAGAAAACTCTGATCTGAGATCTCAGATTTCAAGATCTGAGTTTTCTAAACACCTTTAAAAGGAATAAAAAGTTGTATAAATAAATTGAATCTGAAAGTACAATAACGATGAAAGATCACAGGTAGTAGGACTGCTACACTTCAAATGCAGAGAGGCAGATTACGCGAAGGCACAAAGGCCATGAATCCACCCGGTCTATACCATGGAGGACATGTACACCAGAAAACATTGGCGTTAGGTACAATACCTCGCCGATCAATTTTGAAATCGATGGGTAAAGGAATACCCCTTTATACTACAAATTAAAGTAGGCAAAAGTGGACGGTACCAAAACAAAGCTTGACTGTTGATGATATTGTTTTATAGTCGATGGGAATTTTTCTAAGAGGTAAACACATAGTAACACAAGGGATAGAAGTGCAAAATTCCCCAAGAATTGACCAATGGCTTCCTCCATCCGGCTGTTTCCACTATTTCATAGACCTGTTCAATCTAGCACCGTGTTCTTCCATACGGCCAGACACTATGATATCATCTTGTACCTTTTACATTGGTGTGGTGAACGTTGGTAATGTTTAACTCCTTACACGGGGAACCTGAAAGTATCTACTTGTTCCATCTAATGCTAAAAATACAGTTGTACCTGCTAGACGTAGGGTTCTTAGAACACCGCCGTCAGCGGCGTGTGCGAAGCACAACCCAGAGTCAGGAGGAAGTGGTAGTTGCTAAGTAGGCCTATTTAGCATCTACCGGAGGAAGTAACGTGAAATTTCGGCAATATGTTATTGTAGTCAGATATTCGTATTAAGGGAATTTACGCCTACTATATATATGCTATAGTTAGCATGCATACGTCGTAAGCTAGATTACGTCACCTTTGTCCTGGTAAGGCAAACTTTCCCGGCGTGCTTTTTTCGTGGATAAACCCATGATATGATGACATGATAAGATCATTTGATAAACAAACACCACTGGTTTGCACATGGATACCTAGCTAGGGCTACAAAAAGATCCGCATTGTTAGCATTGTACAATTCTTATACAAGGTACGTCTGCAACTGAATTATTCTTAATCTTATTTTTTTTTTCTTATTTTAATATATATTTCTTTCGAAAGTGTACTTTCTATCACATATAATTGCACTGTCTACTTAACAAACACCTGATGTACATAGCTATTTTTCCATTATTATTATGTCAATTAAACCCGAAGGAATTTCCCCTAGTGTAGATATTTGTTTCACTACTAAGGATATGATTCTAATTTTATTTTCGTTTAGTTTTAAATTGAGAATTAATATTTATAACAGATGAAACGTTCTAACAATACTAAATGATAAATCTAGTAGTAGTAATAGGCCTAGTTTGACAAGTAATTTTTACGTACAAGTGTCACT
>NW_022705928.1:0-1102 GCF_011630105.1 Anneissia japonica
TCTCTTTTGAGCGATGCCTGACCACCTTATTATGCTCTCGTTAGGGAAATAGACAACGCGCAATGTAAAGTAAAACAATGCTTAGCGGGAAATACTATCGACTGCCCAATTCCCCTGTAAATTAATGATATAAGGGAAGTGATGAACAGTGATCTTAAATAATAAATACCTCTTTCCTCTGAAGTTAAACTTGTAGCTTCTTCTGATGTTACCTGCAATAAAATAGTTTGTAAAAATTGTACAGTATTTGGTAAAGTTTTGTTGTTTTAGAAAATAATCATTAATTTTAGTTACTCCTATGTAGTTAAGATATTCTATTTATAATAAAACATTACTAGCATAGTTGAAAATATGGAAACATCAAGTACCAAATAGCAAAGCTACAAAATATCGTAAAACTGATAGACGACGAATCAAAAAATAATGGAATCAATGTCAGAAGAACGTTTTAGAAAGTGGGGGAGGGGTAATCAATCCAGAATGCGAGCATAGGGAGCATCTAGGCCGGGGGAGTAAACGGGAGAAGCTTATTGGAAGATACGAATATTTGACCATCTTTTATGAATTTTACTATTTTATAGGCATCAAAATAATGTAATATTATGAATTCATTTCATAATTGTCTAATGTCAAAGTCCAAGTTGAGCCTACTTCCACGATCACAGTGAATTTTGCCAAGCATTATGAGGGTATCCTTGATGAAAATTAACACAAATAGCTCAATGAGGAAGCTTGCCTAAACGAAGTTTAGACCTAATACTAAAAAAATTATTCCACGACGAAACCTTCTCCGGTTAGACGAGGGGGCCTTGAAAATAATTTAAAAAAAATACCCTTTTGGGATGCCCGGAAATGGTACTTTAATATTCAACGTTTAACATATAGTCTTTCATTTGTTTTACCTAATACTAATTCTTAGTGCCAAGCGATTATGCAATACAGTTTTTATAATATATAACACATTTTAATTACAATTTGTACTATAAAAACTGTAGTTAACCTTTAGGGAACTTTTTTTTTTTTAAAGTAAAAAAATAAATAAATAAATAAAAAATAATGTATTTTGTATTTGTAGTACAAATGTTTTCTCTTCTAGAAAAAA
>NW_022705929.1:0-1213 GCF_011630105.1 Anneissia japonica
TGCTTGCTTTCCGCTTTCAGTTCCTTCATGACGTCAGCTAGAAACAAAACCACGTAAGTTATCAACGTTTTAAATAAGACTTGGTGAGTTAAAGATATGTTACTATAAATATAATACTAGATTTGCTGCCAGAAATTTATGGGTTATGCGAAGACATAGACACATTAAATTGAAACATTTTCAGCTGAAAGCCAGACACAGTTGAAATGAAGAAAACTAATACTTCCAGGTTGTAATAGCTGAATTACAAATGTTTTGATAGTACTGTATACTTTTTAACATGAAAATGTGATAACGCACGCATTACAAAAGTAAACTGACGCACATGCCACACTTTAATTGGGTGATTAATGGTTTATGCGAAGACACAGACATATTCAATTGAAAAGAAAAATGTTTTCTCATGGTTTTCAGGTGAAAGTCAAACACATTGAAAAATAACACTTTCAGGTTGTCATACCTGAAGTACAAATATTTTGATAGTGTACTTTGTAACATGAAACATCGATAACGCACACATTACAAATGTTAACTGACGCAAATGCCACAATTTAATTGTACTTTTGTGTACTGTAATTTGATTTCTTATTGGAGGGGACTTTCAAACAAACTTTTAACATCATAATAATGTAAATGTATAACTCTTTATAATCGCTTCTATATAATTTTATAAACTTTTTTAGGATTCACTACTAGTGGAATAATATATAAATAATTTCTTTAGTCTTTAGTTTAAATAATCCCTTTGCAGCTGATACTCAGCTAAACTGCAATGATTTTGGATTTGTTGTCATTAGTTTAGATTTCAATTACAAATTCCATACGGGTTTCATTTCATACACAAAATACAAACATCAGAATTACAAGAAAAAACAAAGAACAAAAACGAAGAGAGTCTATTTCCTGTATTTTGTTCTTAAATTATATTATTCTATAAAAAATAAAAACCTAACACTTAGGCTGCATTCTATCACCAACAATCTTTAACATCTACTCCGAAATGATAATGCGAAATGCAATTACTGAATTAAATGTCAGTGTTAAAATTGGTGGACGCAACATTTCAAATCTCAGATATGCCGATGATGTGGCCATCACCACGGAGAGATTAAAACAGACCTGCAAACCATTCTCCATGAAAATCAATGATAAATGCGCTTTTTGATCTCCATATTAATTTAAGAAAACAAAGGTTATGTTCCGATAAAAAAAC
>NW_022705930.1:0-629 GCF_011630105.1 Anneissia japonica
AATACTCTTTATAAGTCAGGATTAACACCAGAAATGTAATTAAATTTTAGCAAGAGGCTTACTTAAAATTATATAAATAATCCCATGGTCATTCATGTTTGAGTTTCTATTATTTATAAGAACTTCAGTAGGCCTAGTGATGGCGGTTTGAATTATATAATAACATTACTGTTGATATACTATTATTAGTAATATAATAATAATAATAATAATAACAATAACAATAATATCCCTCGTTTCACGAAAAGTGTCAACTATAACGGGGGTGTACTAAAGGAGGGGTTCTATACTAATAATAGTAATAAAATTAGTAATGATAGTGATATTACTGTTAAGCGCATTGAGGCTTTAGCATAATGCGCTATATAAGCCAAAATTATTATTATTATTAAAAATACAGAAGTGGAAATAATGTTTAAAATAATACTGTAATAGTATATTATTATTATTATTATTATTGTTATTATTATTATTATTATTATTATTATTATTATTATTATTATTATTATTATTATTATTATTATTATTATTATTATTATTATTATTATTATTATTATTATTATAATACACATACCGACACTTCCACCAACGCATTGATGAACATAAAAGATCTACATTATGATAACATA
>NW_022705931.1:0-2220 GCF_011630105.1 Anneissia japonica
ACAAAGATTAACAATGTAGATTAGGGCAAGTTATCAATGTGAGAACCAGATATAAGTACAGGAAATAAAATAAATAATGAATAACCTAACTAGAGAAACAAATTTAACCCTTTAGATGCTTTTAAGCCAGTATTTAAGCTTGGCCAGTTTACATGTATAGCTTAGGCTTCTGTCTTTTAAAGATAAAAATCGATCAAAATATTCAAATATCATAATCTGTTATTAGTTTGTGGATATATCTATTGAAAATTTTATATTTGTTGAGTACATAATTAGCTTTTAAAGTGTTGCCATAAATGAGGTAATTGGATTTACAATCCTTTCTTTCCTTTCGGCAGACTGGATCATTATCGTGGGAACCATTTTTATGCTTCGCAGTACTTAAAATCATTGCACAATAATAATTAGCGTAGAATATTTAATGTAATAATATAAAACGTGATCATAATGCTAGTATTAATATATGGTCTACCATAAAAGTTATTTTTAAAATTCATTAATTTTATCAATATCAATGACGCAGCGAGAAACATATTTGTGTTTCTACACGCACCTCTAGGCCCTAGTAGCAACCAAAGGCAATATGCGCGGCAGCGGCCTTGATTAATAAGTGAAGAGTGCGCTATAGAACCCAACCCTGCGAAGGCCGGTGAATTTTCAGTCTAGGTTTGAACGCTGCAGCAGTATGTGTTAAATTGCTTTAACACAAAAGTTATGTTTATTAATACTGAAAATATTTAGAATGGTGTCATTTTTTGCTTGGCACTTCTTTGATATATGGATTTCGCATGGACCAATTTTTAAGAAGATTCAAACACACTATTCCATTGGAGGGTATACAAGAAACAAATTATGTAAAAACAACAGTAATAATAGCAATTTTGATAATATGATAATTGTCATGTTAAGATGACAAGAATGTCATCTCTCCAAATAAAGACCATTTTTGGGACAACCTTGGCATTTAATTACAAAAAGTATCATAACAAAAATAAAAGATTTGGGACAGAAGAACGAAACGGTAGAACTTTAATTGGAGGTGGTCCTTAATTAGAGGGAGACTTGTACTTCAGATTAATAAGACACATCGATATGTAACGCAATTTTACGATATTCAATGGAACCAATAAACTGGCATCGTGTACTGTATGTGTAACGCACGAAAACATTAATAAAACGCTACACAATTTAATTACCATGTTATTATTAACAATTATAGTTCATACTAGTTACGACCTCCTACACTAATCATTTTCTAAAAACAATAAAAAAATACCTTTATAAGAGCTTGTATCATTAATAATTCTGACCTTTACATTAACATTATTAGCAACCGAGTGTGCATTCCTTTGTTCTCCTATTGTAATGCGCGAAAAGAACACCTTAAGAGCTTAAGAGTTAGATACGACCATGTTGCATTGTCGAAATGAACCCTTGGAAAAAACTTTAATAAATACCACTATATATTTAATTCATTAATATCTAGTTCAATCAAGTGATGAATTTGAAAACTTTCAAAAATATAATGTTTAAATAAAAATATATAGAAAAAAAAACACCATCCTTTTAAATTAACTGAATGTTAAGCATTTCCCTTTTTTTTTATCAAATTAAACACTATAGCTATAAGTAATGAATAATATTCATTAAAGTAAAACTTTTTCAAAAAACAAGACATCGAACACTTGAAGACTATAAGTGTAGTTCATTATCATGAAGCTATCCACAGCTTTCACTTAACACCAACAATAACAACAATTAGAATTTGTTGACTCACCAAAGCAGTGTTGTAGACCAGCGTGATAGCGTAGAAGAAATTAGCATTGGCGCTTCCTGCGTATAGCCAAAGTTGATACATAATTGGCGCTACAACGGAAGTCACCGTCAACATCACCACCACGACAAGACTGTTACGCAAATCTGTAATTTGAATGAGAGTATTCCATTAAAGACTTTCCTAGATATATATTATGTATACATATACGATATGATTCAGTAAAGCTGATGAAGGCCAGAGGACTGGCCGAAAATTTCTTTCGAAAATAAATAGTGTTAATAGTCCACATGCCTTGTTATAATTCTTTGTTTCAACAACTGATATACAATATATAATGTATAGTATAAATATTTACAATATATATAAGGGGAAACTAAAGCGACGTTAAGGCGAAATCATAGACAAAACAGTTTCCCCCCTAAGAGCCGAATAAAGGTAGTGTA
>NW_022705932.1:0-666 GCF_011630105.1 Anneissia japonica
CGCTGTTTCGAACGCGCCGTCCGAGTTTCGACGCCAGACGAGCATCGCTTTTGAACTGAAGTTGGGAAACGAAGAGAACTGCACCGTTCTGCGCAACGCAGGAGACGGGGATTTCGTGCACGTCGACGTGGAAGATCTCGAGGTGGTCGCGCGATTTCGATTGGGAGCCGAAGAGTGGTCGGCAAGGAGTCCCGGGAAACTCGAAATCGGTAACTGGCACAGCGTCACGGTCTATAGGAAAGGACTGTCGGTTCTGGTACGGTTGGATGGAGTCGTCGGAGAAGAGATTCGTAATGTAGGCGAGGTGTCAGATGCAAATATAACGGGAGACTTCTTTTTGGGTGCGTTCGTCGGATGTATAGGCAATCTGACCGTAAACACAGGCATATACACCGTGGGTTGTCGAAGCCATACGAATGCGAAACCCGCCGAGATCCCTATCCGCGACGACGAGATTCCGCATGTGTCTACATACGACGACGACGACGATGACGACGACGGCAGCGTTGGCATTGATGACGACGGTGAAAGACAGCTGGCTTTAGGCGCTCGAATCACCTCGCGGACCTTCTGTGCTTACAAGTTCGAAAACTCGACGCAAGGTCAGTTTCGCGTGCCCGAAGACGTCCTGAACGACGACCGTAACGAGATAATTGTCTCTTTCGA
>NW_022705933.1:0-530 GCF_011630105.1 Anneissia japonica
TCGTGTACAAATTTACAACCTGTCAACAGTGCAAGCTGTTTAATGATATTCTCGAATAGGAACAATATGTTATAATCGTATCAAGCTTTAAAATTCAATGAAAAGTTCCTTTATTTATTTACATGGAAAAAAGTGTCTCTGTCGTGTTTGGCGTCACAACTGTCGCATCTTTGTCGAGCGCCTTTGAACATATGGCTATAATACCGGCGCTATATAAATGCATTTGATTGGTTGAATGATTGATTAATTGATTGATTAATTGATTGATTGATTGATTGATTGATTGATTGATTGATTGATTGATTGATTGATTGATTGATTGATTGATTGATTGATTGATTGATTGATCGATCGATCGATCGATTGATTGATCTGACTCTCTGTGAGAGATATAAGATACACCTTTTTGGATCTCGAATGAGATATTTGTATAAAGTACCACTGTAAAATGTGATTTTAAAGTATGGGAAAACCCAGAAACAACAAGTGAAATAATGCATTGAATTCAATATTCCTGTTCTGGGTTTTTC
>NW_022705934.1:0-694 GCF_011630105.1 Anneissia japonica
GGGTTTGGCCAGAAAAACGAAATAGCTGTCCAAAATGGAAGCCAGTGGGCGTGTCCCTGAGCTGACGTACAGGCCACGCCCCCTTCAAAACATAAGAAAAAAAAACCAGAAAATTATGATCTTTAGAGAGCATTTAAAGGTGTGTATAAATGTTTGAATTTTGTCTTCAAAGGAATAGACTTTAATATTTCAGTTAGATTTAGACATAGATTGCACTACAGTTCTCACATAATGTTTCTAGGCTATGCAGATGCATCTTCATCTATCGCCTTAGTCTAGTGTAAATTCTACTCTAGGTCCTCCGAATCGAGAGATAGGCCTAAACCTACTGTAGGCTATTTTGTTGACTAATAAAATTTAAATTGAAATCAACAAAGATAAAATAGGTATATTTCTTTGTAATTATATAAATCTGAAGCATTTAACCATCCCATTTTACATTCACCAATAAAATTCTATTTTTATTTTCTCCTCCATCTGTATGTTTTTGGCAAAACTATTTGCTAAATAAGAAAACAAAATTTTATTTTTATTCCGCCCTCTTCCGATGATCTTCAAAAAAATGAGTACGCGAAACAAGGAATAAAAAAAGTCTCGCTACCTGTTGGGAGGTGAATATGTATATATATGAAATCTTCGTTCAGGTGATAGACGATTGCTGGTTGAGCCCAGGTCCATGAGGTCATGGGGTGAC
>NW_022705935.1:0-1015 GCF_011630105.1 Anneissia japonica
GGCCATTTTTACCTACATCCGAATATAAATGGGTACCTGGTAAAGCTGTTGTGGCATTGAATGTACTAGTTTCATGTGCTGAGTAAAAGCGCACTACTAGGTACACTCTGGGAGCAGAGAAGGTTGCACTTTGTGCTGGTTTGCCATTGTATGTCATCCAGTGATTAAGGGTTAATGCGCTCAGCGCCCTTTAATCATTCAATTTGGGATTGGCGCTATATAAATATATGACACAATATTAAATTAGTATAGCACTGTCACCAACTTGTAATGTGTAAATAAAAGATTGAAACAAGCATGACCAGTAAATTGTAGCAAGGTTAAAAAATAAACAAAATGGACTACAGGAAGATCTGAATCAGTAACTTAAGAGTATCATTCCGAGACAGTTACAGATCTAAACCACCCACTAATTGTAGGCCTCCCTTCTGCCCAAGGAACCGGAACCTAATCATATCTGCTATAATATATCATAGATAACCTAATCATACAGGTAAACCTGAGTGCCACCTGAAGTTGTTTTTGAATTAAAGGGTATTAAACACATATTATCAATTAACTCAAGAGGTATTTGTAAAATTCTCCCCTAATATTCAATAATACAAAAAAATGTAGTCAGTTTCTTTATTTATGTGTACCAACTAAGAAAAACAAACCTAATGTAAAAAAACCGAACAAGTACCGTAAACTTCAAGTAACCACAGACCCTTGTAATGTTTTTACACTCTACCACCTGAGCTAAATTCCACATTGGTCAATGGTTGCTCTCAGCGCAGTACAATTTTTTTAAAATAACAACCAGTAAAATTTTTCCCAGGCTCAGTGTTGTTATTTTTATGAGGCGCCATGTGTATCACTTATTATTTAGAAAAAATTGACATGGTTTTTTACGTTATATATTTATTTAATATTTTACATAATATATAATATTTTATATAATATATAAAATATTATATATTGTGGCTCAGTGTTGTTACTTTTTATGAGGCGCCATGTGTACCACTTATTATTTAGC
>NW_022705936.1:0-2296 GCF_011630105.1 Anneissia japonica
AAAAAAAAAAAAAAAAGAATTTGTTTCATTGTGGTATAGCCTTATACTCGATGTATAACGGGCCACTAAAGCGCATTATTGGTCCTAGCATTAAATACGGTAGCATGTATAAGCATCGTAGTAGGCCTAGCTGGTCATTAGCTACAGCTTTTAATAGCTTATATTAGCAGTCATATAGCCATTTCACAAAATATATCAATATCTTTGCCGAAGCGCATCAACTGTTTTGTATGTTCTTTGCTGTTTAATCATTGTGATATTGTCTGCTATAGCTGGGTTAAATACTAAAGGGCATTAAATAGTGATTAAAAGCATACAAGTAGCTGGTCACCAGCTATACCTTATAATGCAATCATATAGCACCCATTTCAAAAAAAGATTTCATCAGTCAACAAAAATATGAGAAAAATGTGATTCGATAAAATAACGTCGACATCGTGGTCACCATCAATCATCATCAATCGTGATCAATCATCACCATCAATCATCATCTTCAATCCCCATCATTAATCGTCATCATCAATCATCAATCGTCCTCATCAATCATCAATCGTCTTCAATCATCATCAATCATCATTAATTATAAATCGTCATTAATCATCATCAATCATCATTATCAATTATCAATCATCATCATCATCATCAATCACCATTTTCAATCATCATTATCATCATCATCTTCTTCTTCATCAATCATCATTACCATCATCACCTTTATTACCCACATCATCATCAATCATCATAATCCTCATCATCATCAATCATCATCATAAATAATCATCATCAATCATAAAAAATAGGTTCCATGAAGTATATTTAAACGATCGATTAGCTGAGGGACGGTTGGTCTATAATAATACTCGGGCCCATTGGACCTCTTTCCACCGTGATCCTCTATGTTTAGTAAAATCAAATTAAAACCAACAACACTCAACATTGTATGCCTTTTAAATATACTCCCTCTGTCTTTGTTGAATATTTTTCGTAGTTGGGGTGGGGTTACGTGGGTTGCCAACAATTACACTATAAAATTTGAATTGATGTAGGCCTAATCATTTAAAGTGTCTATCTAGTTCTTTAAGCGGCCCGCGGGCCAAATTTGGCTTGCAAGTTAATTTAATTATACCCGTGAGGGAAAACAACATAATGAAAAAAGTATTTAAAACATAATAAAAGATTTACATATACATTTTCAATAAAGTAAGACAAACATGCAACTCCTTGGTTATGTACACGGTGTAATTTGAAAATGAGCAATATGATAGGCCATAAATAGAATAAATAGCGCCAATCACTGGCTTTCAGTGGTCCTATGCTTCACCGTGTGCTTCAAACAAGACAAAAGCTAGTTATGATTTAGGGGTTATTTTAGGGTCTAAATTGGTATTGTTATTAGATCTGCTAAACATAGCAGCCCAGAGGAAGTCAAAAACTTTATCATAGATATTTTAAAATTTTAAGAAGAAGAGTCCTGATGCCAGATTTATTGTTAAATCATTGAAACACAACTAAATTTTATTTTGCAATACGTTTATTGGATTTTATCGTCAAAAATGTTCGCAAGTCTAATTAACTTTACATGATAATAAACAGCAGTGAACCAAAGAACCCTACTTATAAAAATAGATTTCGGTTGTCTTTCTCCAAATAATTAAAGTCTATATGCCACCAATGCTCATAAAAATATACATTTCTCTGGTCCTACATCATATGTGGGGAACTTCTGTATTCTGACTGACGTCTGTTAAACTGATGTCACAGAAAATTTTCCCAGCGATCCAATTTTGGACATGACTGCATGGTGTAGGCCTAGTGGTCTACAAAGTAGATCCTAATTCAATAGACCTATCTTAGCGGAAAGAGTTTCACCCGCTGTATAAAACACTGTTTTTCAACTCGGCTGAGTTTATCTTTGGCCCTTGAGATCAACTCTAAGAATAATTAGACCCTTCAAAAAATAAATTAGAACCAGGGGTCTATGTCAATAGGCGAAAATTGATCACTGCACATCCCCAACAATGCTTATCACTGTTCAAACCATGTACCTATAGGTCCATGTTCAAACAAAACAATGAACCGGTTTTATCGGATACTGACCAATCAGAAGAGAGATAACATTGAAACGATTAAGAGGTCATCGCACGTAGTTCAGAATTTTATAATAGACTAATAACAATATTGAATCGTCTGAAAGATGGCATCTTTATGCAGACTTACTAGTTTTCCATCGCCATTTTGGAAATTTGTACCGATAACATCGAGCTCAAGATGCGCGTCTGGTGTGACTGGTGCTCAG
>NW_022705937.1:0-218 GCF_011630105.1 Anneissia japonica
TCGGCACGCGCACGTCTTGACGCCCGTGAGCACGGTAATAGCACAAAGAATGGCTCCTGATATGATGAATAATGTGTCAGGAACACAACGTATGTAACAAACGTGATTTTCAGCTTCAGTACGTGTTGCGTGCGTGGAAATGAACGTATGGCGCGTAAATATGGAAAGTTTTGGAATGCTGAAAATGACCCGAAACGTTATTTAAACTATCTAAATAG
>NW_022705937.1:259-562 GCF_011630105.1 Anneissia japonica
CAGTAATGGCACACGAAATTAAACATTGTCAAGTGTTTTTTAAAACCGCCTGTTAGTTGGTAATGCCACACGAATTTTCCCTTCGTATAACCTATATATATATATATATATATATATCAGTCTGATAGCGTCAAAATACAGTTTGCCGTCCTCTCTCTGCTCTATTTCTTTACATCTTATAAGAATAAGAGAAAAAGGGCTCCAAAAATTAATTCTTTTTGACCATGCTTCCGTAATAAAAATTAAAAATAAAGGGACACGTCTGAAAGAGAATTGATTTAGCTATAATATACTCACAGGTGG
>NW_022705938.1:0-766 GCF_011630105.1 Anneissia japonica
AGAAGCCATTATTCAGACATGGGTTAGGTATAAATCATTATATCTACCATATTTTAATACAAAAATTAACTTTTTGGAAGAATAAATAGCTCCTGCCACTGTATTACTGATCTATAAAACCATCCCTTCAAAAAAACCACTCAAAAGTCACTATTTTAACTACAATGAGGTAATGTGTATATTTATAGGATATTTAAGAGTACAAGATGTACTGCAGATGTGACAATGGGCTTCTTACCTATTTCACAAAGTGTTCCTTCAAATCCTGCTGGACAGGCACAGCGAAAGTCATTCACCAGGTCAACGCATGTGGCTCCATTTAAACACTGGTTAGGATCACAGTCATCAGGGTCTAAAATGCAAAGAAAACTAATTTAATTACAAGAACATAAATAAACAACAATATATGTATAATGAAAATAAGAATAGTAATTATAGTAAATTAAGACTTTTGTCTTGAGCTATATATGTCGAGTCATTTATAAATTTTAGTTGGTTATGTAGGTTTTTGATGTTTTTAATTGTATTGTGATATACTTTTTAATGTACTAATTTTCTATTTTAACTTTTAATGTATATCACATATCGAGTATTGATCTTTTGTAAATTTATTTTGTTTAAATTCTGTACAGCGCTTGTGACCATTTTGATTGGATATTGTTTGCGCTATATTAGTTATTATTATTATTATTATTATTACGATTATTATTATTATTATTATTATTATTATTATTATTATTATAAGACATATGCTTACTATGAGAAC
>NW_022705939.1:0-541 GCF_011630105.1 Anneissia japonica
TACAGTATATAACATTCAAATCAAGTATTCAAATCCCGCCAGGGACTTTTCATACAACTGAAATAAAAGAACTTATTGAGCTATGCTTGATACAAGAAAATAAATTAATTCAGGATTTAATACCACTACGTTACAAGTTGTTTAATTCGAGTACTGTTATCATTATTTCTATTTGTATAATGTATGAAATGGGAAGAAAAATCTTTAACAAATATTGTAAAATATTTTTAACTACAGCATGGGAAAAACGTAACAAAATCTATAAATAATACTTTTTCATAAATAAATTGTTGGAAAAAAAGAAGGAAAAAGGGGAGAAGAGAAGAAGAGCGCGGTGGCTTGTGTTTCATTTCTTGAGATGTGTATTATACTTTCTTTTCATTATTTAGGGTTACAATAGAAATTTTTTTATAGGAAACATAACATTTCTATTGTAACCCTGAAGAGGGGAGCAGGTGCTCCTGAAAATTTGGTTTTTCAATAAAATCTATGCTTCAAAGTAGTCACCTTTTGAAAAATGTTATTTCTTTTCTGCCTATAT
>NW_022705940.1:0-2527 GCF_011630105.1 Anneissia japonica
CCTCTAGATACGCCACTGAGAGTACATAAAGATTACATTTACACAGGCAAACAATAAAAGTGCAGAACTAAACTCAAAATTAAAAATGGTACATGGTACAGTCGATGCACTTTAATCTATTCTTCAGATCTCGGTGGTAGTGATTTATGACATATATAATGATAAGTAAAAATAACAACATTCACAAATTGGATAAGTAAAAATCTTCCACATCAAGATTGTACCTGGTAATTTTATCCAGTGTTCTTAATGTTTTACCTGCCACTGACCTTTTAAAAGTGAGTTTACAATTTTCTTGATTTAGAGTTAATCCAAAATATTTAGTCTAATAAGATTAAGTTGATTTGTCACACTGTATTTTTAAACTGTAGGACACTTTACTTATAATAAGGACACGCAAAAGCGGGGTGTCCCTACAGAACTTGACAGACTATCGCAGATTTAGAGAAAATCAGAATGAGCAAGTTTCAATTCAACTTTTACCTTGCCTAACAGAACATACTTAAATATTAGTATGAACAAACAAAAACTAAAACCAAAAAATCTTGCTTTTATGATGTCTATTTATTTGAAATTTAATTATACACAACGACGATTTATGTATGATGTATTACATCAATTTTGTTAACATCAATATTTAATATAATCATAAACCTTATTTAAATTGAAAGAAGTGAGCAATTTCCCTAAAGTACCGTAGCTATCCTGGCAAATGGAATACAAAATGTGTGTAGATTATCACAGTGCGACCTTACGGTACCTATTCCATATTTAATACTAATCTATTAGTATAAAGCATATCATAATATTCCATATTCTCTTCAACTGCTTCGCGTAAGTCATCATCCATTGTACTCATATCGACCTTCTCTTTCGGTTTATCTGCTTTCCGGAACCCAGAACTGTTAAGTGCTTTCCCGTAGTACCCAAGCATCCAAGCAGCAAAGCTCAAAGCATAAGAGCTATGCCAGTTTATACTCCATATATTGGTTGGCTCCCAACTTAACATAGAATCCCGAAACGGTATTCCTGTCTTTTCGCAATATAACTTCATCATAGCTTCAGGGTTTTCCAAGAAGTCATCGGCGTCAATGACAACGGGATTCTGATGAAGCGTGTCTCTGGCATAGACGTATAGATCCCAGAGCTCCTTGAAAAATATTGTCCCTGGATAGTGCTTCTTCAATGAGCCGCCGGTCAAGCTTAAGAAATATGAGTTCTTTATTACATGATTGATTGACCTGAGCACTGAGCATGGGTTCCGAATTAAGATGGTGTGAGTATATCCGGTAGGCAGCAAACTCAGGTCTTCCCCAAGAGCATACGCAAAGTCCTTGGCAAATATCACTTCTTTACCGGGGTAGTCTTTTTCAAGTTCAGATTTGACCCATTTGAAAGAAAATTTGGGTGACAAAGGAAAATAATTTAATGGAAAATGATTTGAAGTTGGTCCAAAGTGGTGTGCAGCAGAGTACATCTCGTTGAAAACCTCAGCTTCATCAAGTGTCAGAATTGACCTTTCGATTGCAGTGGAAACACTCCTTGGCGTCGACCACATCATAACGCGGACTGGCTTGCTATTATTTGCCATGTTTGGTAATATCAGACTGAAGATGATCACCAGATGGATGATTATGAAGCAAATGAATATAGACCTAGATAGTGTTAATCTCTAAAGAGTCTGTTTCAAAGATGCAGGCGGAATGTCAAGTAAACTCATTAGTGTAAATGTAAATGCTTAATAACGTGGCCTTCATTTGATACCACTATTTGTTTTAATAGTACTGTATTGTTAAATAACCAAGTAGGTATCAAATGGGTAACAAAAGAGCTTCTATATTTAATAAGTGTCCAGTCTGTAATAGCGATAATACAAGTGGTGTAAATACACAAAAATACATTATTCCGACTAGTAGGCCTATTTGAGAAATATTTTAACCACAATGTTGTAATTTTATCAAATAGTAGATTGTATAAAATAAATAACAAAATATAACACAAAATGAATAACAAAATAATAATAATTATTATTATTTTGATGATGATAATTCAAATAATTAATTGTAATGGTGTTGGTGATGATAATGATGGTTGGTGATGATATGGTGGGGAAGCAAAGGACGATGGTTAATGATGAGGATGACTCCTTTAATTCTTCTTTATTCAGGGGCGGATTTAGGGGTGGGGGGCTGCCCGGCCCCGCCCCCCCCCCACTTTTGGGAGGTAAAAAAAGAAACAAAGAAAGAAAAAGAAAAAATGATAGCCCAGAACGTCTCAAATGTTATTTTCGAGCGTCTAGAACACAAAAATTTCGCGGGTGCATGCCCCGGACCCCCTAGGACGTGTTGTCTCGATCGGCCCAGTTTCGAACATCTCTGGATCCGCCCCTGGTTGTTAAATACCAGTAGTCGCCCAGCAGGCTCTATCTCATTAAAAAAATAGCATATTGCATATAAATGCAGTCTTTCCTAATTCATTTTGTTCTTTTGGGAGAGGAAACTTTCCCCCACCCCCCCCCCCCCCATGC
>NW_022705940.1:4607-8501 GCF_011630105.1 Anneissia japonica
TGTGCCTAACATGAAGGTAGTTAATATCAAAATAAATTATCCTTCGCCTAAAAAATGTTTGGTGGCCCTTCCTTTTAATATTTTGATTTTTTGTCTTTTTTTTAAACAATCCATATAAAGTTATACATTTTAATCAACTTGATATCTCGAAGCCCGCGCGTCAGTAGAGTTGTGTTATGTGGTGTATTGGTTACTCATCATTGCACTCTGCCATTATTGTTATCTGTAGCTAGCTGCGTGTTTTCCGTGCAGCAAAATAATCTATTCGCGCGCAACGCAAAACCGAAGGCAATGTAATTATTTGATGAGAGCAAATTTTTCTCGTGAGGTAGTTGAATACTGTAGATTATTTTTTCGGAATATAGAAATGCCAAATAAAGAGAGAAGAAGAAAAATAAAAGAAAAGGAACTCAGAGAAGACGCAAAACGATGCAGGACGCATCGGAAAATTAATAACAATTTGATCTTTAAATAAAGAGCTATTTATTTTTTTATTTTTTTATGTAAATATTAGGTAAGTTAAATTACCTTTAGTATTTAAAGCGTAGTTTCAGTATTAGTTATTGAGAAAAACGATGAAGAAAAACTAAGTTAAAGAAATATATTAAAATATAAAATTGAAAGGAAAACGATGAAGAAAAACTAAGTTAAAGAAATATATTAAAATATAAAATTGAAAGGGAAACGTTAAGAAATAAACGCATACAAAATGTTACTTTAAGTAATTATATGTTCCCTATATCATTGTTTATTTGTCAATACAGTATATACATTTATAACTTTATTTTTTTTTTAAATTAAAAGTGGGACGATCCCACGAAAAAGAAAAAAAAAAAACATTTTTTGTTAAATTCTTTAATCTGAAATGCTCACAGGCCCGTATTCAGGAGTTCCGCAATCCAATAGGCTGGTGGTATATTGAGTGAATATAGTCTGGTGTTGCCCAAAAACTACGGTACGTTTACAATTAGGCCTTTTTTGTCAGACTTGGTATTGAACTTAATGCACTAGAACGTAAAAACGTAAATTTTTCCCCTTTTGCGGCCCCCTAGCCCCAGCCTAGTTGTTTGCTTCACTCACAAATAACGCACCCCGCGACTTCTGAAAGCTTCGCTAAATTGCTTTGAGTTCAGCTTGCCCCCTGCGCTTTCGTTTCGACCCCACCTCCCTTAGATTTTTCACCGTACGCCCCTGTAGTACGGTACGTTATTCCGAACTAGTATTCGAGAAATATTTTGACCATTTGATGTAAGAATGTTGTAATTTTTATCATAGTGGATTGTAATTGTATATTATTTGTTATAAACGAAACAATAATTGTAGTGAAGACAACACAAAATAAATAACATAATAATAATAATAATAATAATAATAATAATAATAATAATAATAATAATAATAATAATAATAATAATAATAATAATAATAATAATAATTATTATTATTATTTTGATGATGATATGCTAATAATGTTAATTATAATTATAATGGTGTTGGTGATGATGATTACGATGATGGTGGTGGTGGTGATTATAATGATGATAATGATGGTTGATGATGATATGGTGGGGATGCTAATGACGATGGTTAATGATGATGAGGATGACTCCTTTAATTCTTCCTTATTGATAATCATTCCCCACACAGGCATCATCATTATCATTATCATCATCATCATCTTCAATCACCATCATTATCACTCTTACCATCATTATCATTAATCACCATCATTATCATCATCATGTACAAAAATGCTAAATTCAAGCGTCAAATGAAACAAATAAATGTTTAATCATGACTAAATTCTCTTATTGTATTTCCCAATACAACACAAATATATAAAAAAAAAGAACGAAAAATTTTCGCCGCATCACAATATCAAAACGAAGAAACAAACATCACAAAGCGAACTTGTTCTTTTGGTTTTTTTAATTGAATTTCCGTTTAATTAATATAAGTTCAATATATTGTTTTCGTAATTATCTGCTTTCCATCGTTCCTTTTGCAAATGTTTTATTTGATTAAAGAAAATAAGAATTCCAAAGCACATTTGTTACAGTAAACCTAGAGCTTGTTTTATGCCGACTAAATTCTTTATTCATATACATTAAACTAGGCTATTAAGATAGTAGGCATATATGTAATATTCAATCAGAAAGTTAAAATACTGTGCTGCAATACGAATAAGATATCGAAAATACAAAATCATGTTATTGCAGATTTGTTGGTCTTATATAATATTAAATATTTCAAGTCATATTTCATTTTATCGTGTATTAAATTAAAAAGCTGAAAACAAAATATTTTCTTTATTAATAGTAGCATATCGAACATACAAAATTATGTTATTGCATATTTGTATTCATGGGCTGGTCTTAATAATGTTAAATACTTCGAAGTTTGATTTATAAAAACAATATAATGCTTGTTTTAAAAACCCTGATTTCAACGCTATTCAAAGCATTTACTGTAACCAGGGGGAGGATCCAGGAAGCCATAGATATCATGCACCTCACCCCTCCCCCATCATCCAAAAAAAAAAATCGATTTAAATTCGATGTATCAATATGATAGTAAAATATTTCTAAACAAATATCTCGAACACAAGCAACCCCCATCCCCAGTGCTTTGCACTTCTCATGGCCTCTATCCAGATTTATCATGGATCCGTCCCTGGCTACCGACAGGTTTAAACAATAGATAGCATATTTTCTTAAAGATATTGATCATGTAACACCAGTCTATTAGCATAGAGCCTATCGTAATACTTCATATTTTTCGACGCTAGCCGGCGTGCCTCATCATCTGTTGCATCAAGTTCAACAAAATCATCAGTTTTTTTCGATTGCCGAAATCCAGAGCTCGACAAAAGACTGGTATAATAACCTAGACACCAACCAGCGAAACTCAGTGCATAGGAACAATGCCAGTTTATACTCCATATATTTGTTGGCTTCCATTTTAGCATCGATTTTCTAAACGGTATTCCTGTCTTGTGGCAGTATAATTGCATCATTGCTTCTGGGTTTTTCGCAAAGTCATCGGCGTCAATGACAATGGGAGTCTGCTGAAGATTGTCTCTTGCGTGTGTATATAGATCCCAAAGGTGTTTAAACAGCAAGGTATCTGGAAAGTGCGTTTCTATTCTATTTGAAAACCACCTGAGAAAAAGCGACTTCTTAATTACACGTTTCATAGAGTTAAAGACAGAATTTGGATTGCGAATTAAAATGGTATGAGTAAATCCTTTCGGTAAGGATCTATAGTCTCCGTCAAGAGCGTATGCAAAATCTTTGCCGAAAACTACGTTCTTACCCGGGTAATTTTTCTCGAGTTCATCCTTGACCCATTGGTAGGAGAAGTACGGAGCGAGTCGAATTGGAAAATGTGACGAGCACGGACCAAAGTGATGAACTGCGCAGTACATCTCATTGAAAACCTCAGCGTCTTCTGAAGTGAGGATAGAACGTTCGATTGCTGTTGACATGCATCTTGGTGCCGACCACATCATAACGCGGATTGGTTCCCTAGAATCAGCCATTTTATAATATACTAATGATATTTCAAAAGTTTGGAAAGGTCTCAAATTCAATTACAATTAATGATGCTGTTGGTGTTAAGGTTAGAATGTATACTACAAGAAATCTCAAGCAGGCATTTATAGGGGCTTAAATTAATCTGAGGTTTTATATTACGGAAATGGTGTTAAAAAACACCATTGTGCGTGTATGCTATCATTTTTCTGCTGCCCGTGACTATAATTTAGTAAATAACCACCCGTTAACAATGCTATACTATTGTAAACCATAAATACATCATCGTCGATCGTCATCATCGTGATCATGAATAAATTAATTAATCAATCGTTTCTACTAAAAATAATAATTATGCTGT
>NW_022705940.1:9452-10556 GCF_011630105.1 Anneissia japonica
TATAACAAATAATATGAGACACGACCCATTGTCTATATTAGAACACTTCTCATTGGGTAACAAAGTCGTAATTTTTCATTTTTGTCAAAAGTGTCTATAGTGGTGAATTATGGTTTAGGTTTTTTTTAAATAAAGTTTCAAAAATTTCTATGTATGTGGAAAATGTAGTTGATTACCAAAGTTTACAATTTTTATTTTGAAGACTGCATGGTCTAGGAAGTGTACATTTTTTTATGGGGCAAGTTTGCAAGGGCGGGTTTCTAGGGGCGAGTTGACTGCCAAAGAGTGTTGCCAAAGTGCGAGCCAGCGTGTTATTTGATCACAAGTGCGAGACATCGCAAGTGTGAGCCATGACGTCACGACAATAGATACGAGACGTTACTCGAGGTATCGGCTGAGATTTGTGGAGTACAATTGAATTCAAAAAACAACTACAGGTCTAATAATAAATTACAGTATTGTGATGTTAAATAAACAATGTTAGCTATCAAGGAGCGACGTTGTTTTTCATTGGGACCTTCGTCCCTTCAAGGCTACTCCCTAGCTAGTCTAGGCCTAGAGTAGGATAAGGCTAGCGCGATATGCGGACGTTGGTACGAGTTGGTTAGTCTACAATCGTCGCCTAAAGTAATTGATTTTACCCGGCAGAGCGGAAACTCCGCTTTTCAGTCGTCTTAGGCCCTTGTTTTTTGACAAACAATGACCTTTCAGAGGTCAAATTGCTGTCAAGAATATGAATTGGCTGCTTCGCAGCAATGATACGCCCTCTCCTTATCAGCAATAGACGGTAGCCGATCATTTCGGTCGCGGTTTATTTCGAACAAATATATGGAGCGCCGAAGGAGTTGCGAAAACGAAAAATTTAATATGCCTAGGCCCTATATATTTTAGTTCGTGAATCGGTTTATCATAGGCCTAAGTATTATTGTTTTGCTATCTGTCCACTAACAAAATATCTTTCTACTATATTCTCTTTGTTCCATTTACGGTGATATATTCATGATTGCAACATGATCTTGTAATTGAAAAAATGGAATTTAGTATGTGCTTCATATGCTATTCTTTTTGTTGCGTTTTCATATACTATACTTTAATAAATGGTCA
>NW_022705940.1:10578-10951 GCF_011630105.1 Anneissia japonica
TTGTTACCATCTGAAATCTATTTCATAATTTAGTTAAAACAATAATCATTCAATATTTAAACTGATCTTTTTATACAATAAATATATTTATTTTTCTTGCAGCTTCCAGAGTTTGGATGAAACATACCAAGAGAATTGAAGGAAACACAAAGAAATAAACGAATCGTCGCTCACATCACGAACTAACACAATCAAAGTAGATTGTGTTAGTTCGTGAAATCAAAGTAGCGCGTCAAAACGAGTGCGTATTGGTTGTCAAGCAATTTTGTATTCTTTACCACACAAAAAGTCCTTAACGACAATAGCGCGTATTTTGACGCGCTTTTTTGATTTCACGAACTAACACAATTGAATTTAATTGTGTTAGTTCATG
>NW_022705940.1:11424-13303 GCF_011630105.1 Anneissia japonica
TGTGTATATATATATATATACATAAAATTTATACGTATTTATTTACATTATACATGAAATCATATAACAAATATATATTTTATTATCCATTTATTTTTTTATTTTATAAACATGATCAGCAGCCAGCGCAGACTATTCAAAGTTACTGCTTTCATGAAGTAGATGAACACACGTGAAGTGGTGAACTGCGCTTCAGCGTACGTGTTTGTACCTAGAAATAGCTAGTCGTCTATTTTAGTATCTGACCTACTTCTGTCTTTGCAATAATGTAACAAAGATGGAAATAAGACAAACAAGAAATCACAAACATTCTTCTCCAGAGTACCATGGCAATAAATATGTGGAAACTCTTCTTTCCACAATTATACTCCAGTTATGCAACTAAAGAAATAGGCCTAGCAAGTTGAGTGATTTTCTCGGGCTTATGAATATAACAGAAGCATGAAAAGGCTTTTAAAATTATCAAAGTATTGATAATTTTACATGGAAAATATAAATATGGAAATACATATTTCCCTTACAATATTATTATAACATGATCAGAACATTTATGGTAAATTGAAACGTAATAGTATAGTGAAAAAATAGGCCCCCGTGACCATTTTTCGGGGACCAAGGTTTCTCTGCTGATTTGGCATTACTAGGGTATAAATAAAAAAATGAGCGGGGGTGAGCCTCCTGAAAAAGGGCGGAACATGTTTTTGGCGGCCATTTTTTAAAATGGCTGCCAAAATCAAGAGAATGGCTCATAATTTTACTTCTACTCCATGAAAAAGGGTAAATATGGTGTCTAACTATATGTTATTAGGGTCACTGAATTCAATTAGATATGTTTCAAAAACCTAGGATGGCAGCCATTTTGAAATTCAAGATGGCTGCCATAGATGCCTGAAAAAGGGCGGAACATGTTTTTGGCGGCCATTTTTTAAAATGGCTGCCAAAATCAAGAGAATGGCTCATAATTTTACTTCTACTCCATGAAAAAGGGTAAATATGGTGTCTAACTATATGTTATTAGGGTCACTGAATTCAATTAGACATGTTTCAAAAACCTAGGATGGCAGCCATTTTGAAATTCAAGATGGCTGCCATAGTAATCATTGAAAATCAAATATTCCAGTATAATTCCACTTCCTGTCGTTGAAAAATGGTAAATATGATGTCTACTTATATGCAATTAGGCTCTCTGAGTCCAATAAGAATAACTTCCATAAGCTAGGGTGGCAGCCATTTTGAAATCCAAGATGGCCACCACATAAATTGTCAAAAATCAAATATTTTTGTATGTAATTGCATTTCTCCTCGCTCAAAAATGTTAAATTTGGGGTCTAATCATATGTTATTCACATCTTTGAGTCCAATGAACATAGTTTCAAAGACCAAGCATGTCAGCCATTTTGAAATTCAAGATGGCTGCCGTAATAATCGTTGAATATCAAATATTCCAGTATATTTATACTTCTTATCGTTGAAAAATGGTAAATTTGATGTATTCTCATATGTTATTGGGCTCTGCAAGTCCAATAAGCAGTTTCAATAAGCTATGGCAGCCATTTTAAAATTCAAGATGGCCGCCACAAAAATCGTCGAAAATCTAATATTTTAGTATATAATTGCACTTCTCCTCTATAAAAAATGTTAAATTTTGTGTTTAATCATATATGTTATTGAGCTCAATAGTCCAATGAGCATAGTTTCAGAAAGCTAGAATGTCAGCCGTTTTGAAATTCAAGATGGCTGCCGTAATAATCGTTGAAAATCAAATATTTTAGTATAATTCCACTTCTTGTCCTTGAAAAATGGTAAATTTGATATATTCTTATATGTTATTGGGCTCTGCAAGTCCAATAAGCATAGTTTCAATAAGCTAGAATGGCAG
>NW_022705941.1:0-574 GCF_011630105.1 Anneissia japonica
ATACGATTTTTTACTTCATAATGGCTGATCGGACATTGCGACGTCATCATATTGGCATTTGAATTGAAAAACTGAATTTTTATTTATGCCATTATGTTTATACTCGTTTGAACGTATCTCGCTTATTCTTGATTGACTGTCTCCCACCTGTGAGTATGTTATAGCTAAATCAATTCTCTTGAAGACGTGTCCCTATATTTTTCCTTTTGATCACGTCAACATGGTCAAAAAGAATGAATTTTTGGAGCCCTTTTATCTCTCATTCTTAAAAGATGTAAAACAATAGAACAGATTGAGGGCGGCAGACTGTATTTCGACGCTATCAGACAAATATATATAGGGTATGTCAAGGGAAAGTTCGTGTGGCATTACCAACTAACAGGCGGTTTTAAATACACTTGACAATGTTTAATTTCGTGTGCTATTATTGTACACGCACACATGGTGACGTGCGTGTCTGTTAAAATTTTAAAATTCTCCATATTACTATTCAGATAGTTTAAAGAAAGTTTCGGGTCATTTTCAGCATTTCAAAACTTTCCATAATTTACCCGCCGTACGTTCATTTCCACGC
>NW_022705942.1:0-2010 GCF_011630105.1 Anneissia japonica
AGTAGTAGGTACATGTGCCCGGGCTTGTCAAAAAACAAGGCCTAAGTCTAGATATATACCCAAATCCTTGATTGATCCATGTCATCTTTAGGCCTATAGATGTAAAGATCATGAAAAATTACAATTCCACAGTGGTGGATTCAAGGGGGGAGGGAGAGCCCCCTAAAATTATAAAAGAAATGGAGAAAAAAGAAAAATCATAGGCCTAATTAAAGTTTGTCTGAGAGTGCCATTTCCGGGCATTTTGAGGTGCCATAATCATAAATTTTCTTACCTAAGCCCCAACCATGGTGGGGCTGAGGTGGTATTGACCACCTGTCGGTGCAAGTTCCTCCCTTCACCCCCACCCTCTATTTTCCTGCTTTACTGTAGGTCCCTAGACAATACTCAAATGAATGAAAATTGAAATAGGATATTACAAATCATGGATTTTAGAAATTCATTAAAGAGGGCCCTTAAAATGCTAATTTGTCAGAGCTTCCAGAAGATTCGCCCCAACTTCGCAGGGATCCCTAGTCAGTCGCCCATCGTAAGGTCCTCTTCGGTTGTAAAACGCACCTCCCCATCGAAAATCCTGCCTACGGGCCTTGGTGTAACAATAGACACCCTATGCGATTCTATAGAAGGGTTTATTCGTAAGAGGTGTTTGAAGGGAAGCGTTTATTTTTTGTGTAAAATGGATAACTGACACCATTTTCGCTAAATTTCAAACGAAAATTTTCGAGAACCTGGCATATACCACCTAATTGCCTAGGCATTTCGCAGAACCGGTGACCGCCGTCAGACATTCCAACCCCTCAACGTCCAGAAGTGGGACACATTGAATCTTAAAGCAGGACTTTCTGTTCAAAAGCGGGACAAAATAGAGGGTGGGGGCGAAGGGAGGAACTTGCACCGACAGATGGTCAATACCACCTCAGGAAAGAAAATTTATGATTATGGCACTTCAAAATGGCCGGAAATGGCACTCTCAGACAAAATTTAATTAGGCCTATGATTTTTTTGATTTTTTTTTTTATGATTCTTGTTACGACTCAACCGAAGATAAAATTATAACTGAACTTTATTCGCTCGTTGGCGGCGCTGTCTATCATAAAGGAAAACCATAACAAGCGACTTGTGGCAAGTCTAAAAAAAGCTGTGAAACTTTAATTCAAAATAGAGGGCGTCCACTTGAGTTGCACTGCCATTGAAGTTTTGCATTGCCACCAATGTTTTGCACTGTGACTCTCAGTTTTGCACTGTGACTCTCAGTTTTGCACTGTTACTCTGTGTTTTGCACTGCTGACTCTCAGTTTTGCGCTGCTGACTTTCAGTTTTGCACTGTGACTCTCAGTTTTGAACTGTGACTCTGTGTTTTGCACTGTGACTCTCAGTTTTGCACTGTAATACTCTGTGTTTTGCACTGCTGACTCTCAATTTTGCGCTGCTGACTCTCAGTTTTGTGCTGCTGACTCTGTGTTTTACACTGTGGCTCTCCGTTTTGCACTGTGACTCTGTGTTTTGCACTACTCAGTTTTGCACTGTAACTCTGTGTTTTGCACTGGTGACTCTCAGTTTTGCGCTGCTGACTCAGTTTTGCACTGCTGACTCAGTTTTGAGCTGCTGCCAATTGTATTTTGTCCTTTTGGCGTTCCATATTAACCTGCTCGCCTTGATAATTTCACATTACCGTAGTCAAACAGTGTAGTGTGATGTGTTTTGGTAGAGGGTATAATTATAATGACGTCACCATATACAAGCCACTCCCCTCGGCTGAACCCGTTGTATTTAGCAACTACCAAACTGTACAGAGTATCTCGAATTTCTTTCATTTTATTTCTCTTTAGTGACCAGAGGTGGCGCCAGTGGCAGGGCGGGGTTTTCAGAGCCACATACCATCATCCGTCGGGAGAAGATATATAGGCCTATTTTTACATACCTGTATTAGTAGATTCTGAAATCGTTTAAACAAGCTCTGAAACCCCTCCCTACATTGCTATATATCCGGGGATCAGTTTAGAAAATTTT
>NW_022705943.1:0-713 GCF_011630105.1 Anneissia japonica
TTTAAGGTAAACATACACAAATGTAATTTGAATTTTAACTTTGGAAAGTCAAATATTTTGGAATGAGAAAGCATGTTTATGAAGAAGAATGGAAATTAGGGAATTTTTAAATCTCAGAAACAGAAACTATCTTTGGATAATTATGTCACAGAAATTAAATGACTGTTCAATACAAAATTTATGAAAATGTGGGACTATGATACTGTGTATCGACCTCCATCTATGAAGTTGTGTCCCTGCCCCCTCCCCCCATTTCCTGGACTGCCACTGACAAAAACGTTTAACACTGTTTATATTATATCTTCAAAATGTATTAAGACCTCAAAATATCAAAAATATCTGGGCTCAATGGAGCTCCGCCCACTCAAGCCCAAAAAGGTTCTGTCGCTTGGTAGCCCATAGTCATTTTGGTCCACTTTCCACAAATTTGCACCTACCCAATAAAAACCTGTGTACAGGCCTGATTTAGTATTAATGTCTTACACTTGTTTAATATTTAGTAGGCCTGTATACCTCTATCAACATTTTTTTCATCTCAGATAACATAATAATTTGGTTCAGTATTTTAATTTGTTTGAACCATTAAGATATTGATTGGATCTATTGCACTGAACAACATAAATTAATATAATATTTACCTTAAAATTCTCTGTATAACACTTTAAAAAACATTTAAGGATACATATCAGAAGAAAGACAATTATAAATTCGAC
>NW_022705944.1:0-1134 GCF_011630105.1 Anneissia japonica
TCATCTTATTAATACTATACCATAATTATCGGTACCATCGTTAGCCTATTATTCACATACCTCTTGCTACAAGACATAAAAATAAAAATTAAGAAGCATAGACTAGTTATTTAGTGTCATATTTTAATATATTATCATATCATATCATATCATAAAATTTTTTCGTCATTTACATAAAATAATACAAAGAACGTAAACGTATAAAAACATGACAAGTGTGTAAAACAAAACATCAGTTGATACCTGACAGGATTGCTCAAAAGTGAAAAAGTTCACTGTCGAGGAGCCGCCCAGATATCAGCTGGCCAAACTAAACATTATTTCATATTAAATATATAATAAATATGCTATGTACATATTGTTTAAAAAAATTAAAACAATAATGGTTTGTGTAAAGGTTTAAATATTAAAATTGTAATAAAATGTAATCTAAACATGTAAGAAATGACGTTTAAGAAGACTAAGAAAGTATTAATTTGTTTTGTGTTTGCATTTTGCTTGTACGTTGTTCGATAGAACCGGATTAAATTAAATGTCATCTCGAATATGTACTGGCAGTTTATCCCAGAAACATGGAAATGATAAAATGGCATTAGCAAAAAAGAGATTCAATGCTGGGATCCTGATTCAGAGCATTATAATCAGCCTTGGGTGTATTATGTCGAGACTGAATCTACGGTTAGTGGTTGCTGAGATATGCTGCATGCATATCCCTAATTTGCAAATTAGATCTAATTTGCATATTAGATCTAATTTGCATATCAACTAAGGTGTAATTGCACCAGTCCCACCTCTGTGTATTTTGATTATTATAATTATATAATTAATTTATTCCATTTCAAGAGCTAGATTTTATGGGACTAATTAAATCATTAATTTTGTATATTAAATATGTTAAAAATAGCTGAAATATTTAAAATAGCGGTCATTTGGAATTTCAATTTTAAAGTGAAATATAATTTTTATTTTCATTGGCACTTTCAGAAGATAGTCAAAAAAAAAAAAAAAAAAAAAAAATCTATAGAAGTTTCCTTATTCATAGATCAAAAGTCAGAACCAAGTGGAGAACCCCAGAGACATGATCTACACGGTCAACACGTAAAAACAGGCACATCACTTAGAAATGATGATGAT
>NW_022705945.1:0-645 GCF_011630105.1 Anneissia japonica
TAAAAGATCGTATTCCTGACGTTGGCGGCGCTGTTTCAAATTAGGCCAAATAAAATGGTGTATAGAACAGCTATCCATGCTCAGCATGGAGTATCTGCGAAAATCCGCAGGCCACCGACAATTAATGATGCCCCTACCCATGAGAATCCAGTAGGGTCCTCGCTCCAGTGGCGCAGAAAAGTATATTTCATTGGGTGAGGTGGGTGGTGGTGATGGGGCGCGGGGTGGGGGGAGAGGGGAAACTTCCCCTCCCCTGACGGTTTTTTACCGGGCTGACCAAACCGTCGTACCGGGCTGGGTAATAAGAGAAAAGAAAGAGAGAAGAGGGAGGGAAAGAGAAAGAAGAGGAAAAGAAAAGGAAAGGAAAAAAAAAAGAAAAGAGAAACATAAAGACAAGAATGAAAAGGAAGATATCATAATGACCAGACTCACAACACCCTGCAACCCCTTCTCCACTTCAAAAACTGTCATAACTCCTTTGGTCTATGCTGCCCGACGGCGTAACCACTGGGGGACAAGAGGAAAATCTCTATCTTTGGAAAATCTTCCCCACCCCTTTATAAATGCCCTTTTAATCCCATGAAAGTGCATAAAAACCTCAAATTCTTTGCGCGCATTTCTTGTTACGGTAGGCCAGTTTCCACT
>NW_022705946.1:0-1401 GCF_011630105.1 Anneissia japonica
CGCGACATGCGGACGTTGGTACGTGTTGGTTAGTCTACAAATGTCGCCTAAAGTAATTGATTTTAACCGGCAGAACGAAAGAAGGAAACTCCGCTTTTCAGTCGTCTTAGGCCCTTGTTTTTTGACAAACAATGACCTTTCAGAGGTCAAATTGCTGTCAAGAATATGAATTGGCTGCTTTGCAGCAAATACTGAAGTACGGTAAAGGCCCTATTTCCCAGTTTGGTTTCATGCCAAAGTATGAATAAACTAGTATGCTATCAATTGTAGCTATTAGGTGATTAATGATTAAAACTACTGTACAAACGTAACTAGGCAACGGGCAAAATAAATATTCAATTCAATTCAATTATTCGTCTCAACAGATTACAAGGAACACACCAAAAAAACAGACAAAAAGGAGGCAGGCTTCCTAAAAAGAAATATGTGTATATCACTTTCAAAAACAGTTTAAAAAATCAGTACCATACCAGAACTGGCAGAAACAGGATATGGCAGTAATCGAATCAAGTTTTCAGTAATCAAACACTTCATCACACATTTTATATTTAAAACAAAGTCAACACCTCACAGACTCATCTATTTTCTAATGTGTACTGTTTTTTCATAAAATTTTAGCACTTGAAAGGCCATTTGCATGGCGAATTACAGGTCTCCCTCTAATTAAAGACCACTTTTGGATCCAGGGTGTCCATAGTCTTTAGCAGCTTTGGTCTCTACTTAGAATAATAAAGATAAAAGACATTGTTAAGTTGGGATCATAGAAGTGGTCTTTAATTGGAGGGGTCTATAATTAGAAGGAGACCTGTAATTTAAAGCTTCAAGGGCCCGTTTACAAACTTTCGAAAACCCGGATAACTCAAGCCTGAGGTGATAATTAATCATTCCTCAACTAGCTATAATTACTAAAACATCCGGTAAGTTTGGAGGGTTGGAGGCTGCCTCGGGCGCAATAGCCCACAGCATGGTGTCAACTGACCTTACTTTTATGAGAAATCTATTCAGATTAGGCACTTGAGTCCGCAATTTCTTTTCATCCATGCCTTCGTCCAGTGACATCGCTAGAGTAGTCCTCACTTTATAAATTATATTATCCAATTTTTAAGACGAAATATTAAGTTTATTTTTACAACGATATACCTCTATATACAATGGCTGCAGCTGAACAGATTGGGTGGACTGACGAAGCAACCCAAACGTTATTTAGCATATGGGGAACGACATCCATACAAGATGGTGTTGATGGAACCCGACGGAACAACGCCGTTTATAAAGAAATCTTATAAATGGGTTATAACTTTACGCACGCACAGATAGAATACCAAATGCAAGAACCTGCGCAAAAAAATACACCCAGGAAAAGGACTCCAACGGGAAGTCACGAAACCCCCCCCCCCCCCA
>NW_022705947.1:0-997 GCF_011630105.1 Anneissia japonica
CCATTTTTACACCTTTTTCCCCAGTTTTTTAAATATTCAAAAATCTGTATCTCATTCACCGTTGCTCAGTTTTTCGTCAAACAACTTTTTTCTGTCTTAGAAAAATCAGTTCTACAACATATCAAAAATGTTTTTCCTCCGGAGCCTGTTATCAATCAATAATGTTATCAATTTTTTGAATTGAATTGAAATTAGAGTTTCCTCCAACCTTGATTGGCTAACAGATAAAACCCGAAAATAAGCATCTATTGATTAGAGAATCTTGGTGGCCAATAAAAAGAGTGCTGGCTCGTGCAAGTAAAGATCCCAGACAACATATAGCAAAAAATATAAAATAAAAAAATAGTTATACCGTCTATGCTTAAATGCGGAGAGAAAACCTCAAAATTTAAGAATGCAATTTCTCAGGCGTAAGCATTAAATAAATTAATGTAATGAATGAAAAAACAATTCAATTTTTACAGGAATCCTTAATTGATTATCAACTAATTCAATGATATATGCAATCGAAAACATGAACTGCATTACTGTATTTTTACCGTCTTTTACCAAGAAATATTGTGCTTATTTTTTTCTTTTGAAAACTGGCAAAAGTATTAAAAATTCAAATAAGCCTATTGTAATATGTTGTCGATATTTAACATCATATTACAGACGATATCTTTATAATAATACAGTGTACCCTCTAATTCGAGATCCCTTCTAATTCCGATAACTCTCTAATTCGAGACCACTTTTTCAAAGAACCAAATAACCATCTTCAATTTTCAACCCAAATCTAACCCTCTAAGTGGAGATCAAACCCCGCGACCACCCCTCATTTACAGGTCATCGGTGGTCTCGAATTGGAGGGCGAACTGTCATAATTATATGTATAATGTATGTATGTACATGATTAGTACAGTATATGTAGAATTTAAAAATCTTGAGAGCCATTCTGACTTGACAGAATCTCACAGTTCACCCGACTTTCTAGGCCAAAATCCAAGACCGATCT
>NW_022705948.1:0-374 GCF_011630105.1 Anneissia japonica
CGACAGTTTTAAACAATAAAAGCTGGGTTCTGATGTTTGAGATCATGCTTCTGATTTTGTGATCTGCTTTGCAGATTGATCACACAGTTAATTTTTCAATCTCCAGCAAATTTTAAATAGCATCCTCCTTTTGGGAATGTAAGGAAATAGATACTGTAGTGCTTTCCTTTGTTGGATCGATTGTAACACTTGATTGTAGCAACCCTAAAACGAATGGCACTTCAGAAATACATACAGTATAACAATTATTCTCTCAAACTTTATATCCTATCGTGTTGTTTGTGTTTTAAGTTAACTTTATTTATTTATTTTTTAAGCGTACAGGTTTGGAATATTTTAAAATCCTTAAGTTAAATTATTTTATTTTCATCATT
>NW_022705948.1:386-580 GCF_011630105.1 Anneissia japonica
AATAATGCGATCGTTAATATCGATCTTGGTACAATGTAAACCTGTAATCATATGACTACTTATACAGAATTTTACTACCGTATATTATAGGCCTAGACCTCCTACTATAGTATAGAGGCCTAGTCCAAAACCTTGTTGCAAATCCCAACCCACATAAGCCTTGCCTATAATGCCTAGCATAGGGCTCGTGATCG
>NW_022705949.1:0-654 GCF_011630105.1 Anneissia japonica
TTACAGGTTTTCCAATGACAGTGGGCATCCTGCAGTTTAGTGTTAGCACATTGACGCCTATATCAACAGAGGGGCATGCTCAGAATTAGTATATATAATCATTATTAGTTGACATGGACGTATTACTGCATAGTTTTTTTTTGTTTTTTTTTAGGGAACCAGATCGAATTACATTGTATGTGTATTGTTCATGTATACATGACAAATAAATCTAATTAGTATTGAGTATTGAGTAGTAAAAATAGCAATATCACTAATATTAAAAACAGACAAACCTCCTTTAACGCCGGGGCAAATCAATTTGTACGTTGTTCTGTCCCTACAATTAACAGCGAAGTTCATTCTTACTATTGGCTGCGAGTCTACCCACAAGTCAGCAAATCCTCTAGCAGTATAACATCCATTTACTGCGAGACAATTTACCAACAAGACAAGTTCATCATCATCATTATTAATATCTTTTCACCACCATACATTGACGTCATTATTATTATCAACAGTATTATCATATACTCATCATCAACGATCTTTCATCATCATCATCATGCCATTATCATCAACATCATAATCATCATTCTGCTCACCATCACCATCGTCGTCATTATCATTCATTAGCAACATTACAATAATAAATGCAACGATATGCTGAGACTG
>NW_022705950.1:0-934 GCF_011630105.1 Anneissia japonica
AAATCAGGTATATAAAGTTCATAGGCCGAAAATAATAAACAGTCCAGTAAGATTGTGAAATACATAACTTCAGGACATCAATCATGGTAGCTTTGGCACTAAGTACGGAGTGGCACGTCAGAATCAGCAAATACCCGTAGTGCTGAGTGTATTGAATAAGGTATTTTAAAATAAAAGTTTAGGCCCTATGTCGGTTTTTTGGAGTTTAAACATTTTAAAATAATTAATACAGTAGTATTAATATCGGACTTGTCTAATTAGATCTAAAACTCGCCTGGAGAAATGGTGAAAAAGCCACTGGACCAACTCCATAAAAGTAAAATATGTTACACCCTTCATTTTTAAATTTCACCTACTCAAGAAAAGCTATCAAAATGAGAGAAACTCCCATTCTGCTATCTTGGAATAATATAATAACTCGCTTGGCATAAATTAAAGGTTGTGTAATGGTAAAATACTCACCTTTTTCGATCTATGATTCGACACATTTTACCACTCGTACGACAAAAACAGGAATGGCGTCGTTTCAGTAACGAATCCCGCGTTTTTGAACTTGAAACTTGAAACGAAAACACGCGGCGCTGATTGGTCAATATGGGAAACGAATACAATGTATAAATTTAAGAAGCACATTATTTGAGAATACTATACCGATATTTCGACCTATCCTTAGGTCTTTATCAAGGTATATCAAATTATTTATCTTGTTATTATCGTACTGACACACACGTGGCACCTCGCAATGTTGTTGACGACCCGAAGCCAACATGAGCCCAACGGTAGTACTGAGTCATCCTTTCAGACGTTTACCGACGTCGGGCCAACAACGTAACGTACTACCATTTTAACATCGCACCAAAGGCATCCTTTGATGTTGACACAAAATATGTAATCACTGCTAACTTTTACAACCTGCAGTAGTCCACAGCCATCT
>NW_022705951.1:0-1752 GCF_011630105.1 Anneissia japonica
ACAGCAAACGTCCATATAATGCAAAATAATTTAAAATTAAAATTAAAACGAAACAGTTGAGAATATCCGATCAGAATGACAAAATAAACTAAGCATCCACTGGAAGGAATCCCACTATCTGCAGACGGATCCGTTTCGGCCTTCCAGGCCTCATCAGTGCAGCTGGGGTACAGACCCAAACGTAAAGTTCGACCAGCTTAGGTAGGGCCCAAACTAGTCCCACGACCACTATGACTACAGAACCAAACCAAGGCAATAAATATATATATAATATGAATATTGAAAATATGATTTACCTTAGACACCTGTTATTTACCAACACATGGATCTTTCCCTTAACATTAAGACCTCTTTCAGGACCAGGCCTAGTGAGTCTACTGCGAAACAGCGAAACAATGCTCACTGAAGATGAATAATGGTTCTACATTTGTTAGTCAAGCAAAATTAAGCTTTACTTGGTTGCTATGGATAATTCAATTGATATTTGCCTAAAAGCAGAAGCACTGTAAATATAGATATTGACGGAACTATAAATGTGGATATTGACCGAACGTTGATATGCATAAGTCCGCGTATCCGCATTGATCCATTCATCACAATGGAAACAATTAAATTTTCACATTAAATGTCTGTACACGTCACATTTTAATTAAAGGAACTCACTGGCGAGAGCGAATACAAAATGTATGCCATTTGGCTTACCTTTGCTTATCTATATAACATTGAGCTATATAAGGGACGTATTTTGCTCCTCGTCCTCAAACCTGTGTGCCTACGCTATCGATGTCACAGAATTCCACTATCATCGTGTAGGCATATAGACATAATGTAAATGAATATAAAACACTCAATTTAACGGGAAATATAATTAGTCATGTACGTGAGGGTAGGAATTGAAATTCGTTATAAGACGCCGGTAATATCGCAACGAGCGATAATGATAACTATGTGTTATCTATTTATTGATGGGAAAAATCAATCCAATAGTTATGCATGCCTTTTACGCTTAATCATTTATTGTAGAATTATAGATTAAATTGTTTATGAGCTAATGAATACGTTTATTACTTGAAAGGCTTCCGATAACATGCAAGTATTATTATCATTAAAAGAGAAGAACAGCCTGGATGACTTAAATGCCATCGATTTCTCTGGTGTCTCATTTTCTTGAATAATGTATCTTCCGCTTATTTTTCTATTAGAGCGCCACCAGCAGTGGCTTCACAGCCATGTATCGTGGGTACACAGGCATTGTTTTTGTTTTATTTATTTATTTAGACACCCAACAGTGTTAAAAAAAAAAACAAAACAAACAAACAAAAAAATAAAAAAAAATGGGTTGTAGTAAAATATATTTGGTTCAAAAAATATTGTAAAAAAATTAACCCTAAGAAACATTTAAAATTGAATTAACAATAAAAATCGCACACAGATCTAACTTTTATTACAGTGGCACACATCAAAAATGATGATGCATCCCATAACAGAAACATCAACAGTAAATTATTGAGGAGAAAAAAATAACTAGTTACGAATAACATTAACTAAAAATTTTGTAAATAAAGCTTAATCATAAAGTTTAGTTATAGTTGCACATATTTTAATAGGCCTAATACAAATGTAAATAAACAATAATATCGGTAGTACTTGTGTAATAATTCCCTTATAAGTTTTTGATCTCAGATTTTATGCTTGTTAATGACGATTAAAAGATTTTCATCAAAGACGCCAAAATTTTCCCGACTCTACTTG
>NW_022705952.1:0-834 GCF_011630105.1 Anneissia japonica
TAAACTTCCAAATAATGTGAGATTTTAAATGCTAATTAAAATCTTATTTCCCCGTATTTAAAATTGCGCTCATTCATAGGCCTAACTAACATTTTAGTAGCTTCATTGCAGTAGTGAATTTGCGTGTTACAGACGTCGATCTGCACAAAAGACGAATATGATTAACAATCTAAAATTTGCATGTCACGCGTATAGGACGACCTCTCTCCCCCCCACCTTTTTTTGTTTGTTTTCATCGTAATTAGCTCTTTTAAGCCTCGTCTTATACGCGAGTTTATACGGTAGCTATTGCAAACATTATACAAGATTTTTACTGATACTGAAATTTCATTTAAAGTAAACCAAAACTTAGGCCTACTTGCTACGTTTCCAACCGATGTCATCATTCACTGACAGCATGTTAGTTAAAGTTTTGGTTTACTCTAAACGAAATTTCAATATCAGTATTTTTAGAAACCAAATGAAGTTATTGGAAAATTTACAAGATTTGTACCTTCGAATATATTTATAGTCTCGTCATTTTTTAGTTGAACTGAAGGAAATATGATGGTACCTGCTGTATCAAAGACTTCATTAAATGCATATACAGTAGTGTACTTGATAATAGTGTGACTTAATTTATTCTACAGTATTTTATTATGCATAAATTGGAAATGTATTTAACAGTGTTCACTGATTCGTAGTTTTATTTTACCCTTTTCGGATAATGAAATCGTCCAACACTGTTCACTGTTGCTTTTCGTACACGCAAATATTAAACATGTTTTGTTTATGGTGATCACAACATCCCAAATAAATTGATAAATAAACTTAACCGAGATAAAAAACATGTTT
>NW_022705953.1:0-527 GCF_011630105.1 Anneissia japonica
AAAAAAAAAAAAAAAAAGCAGATGCATTATAGCTTTTAATATCATTACTAAATCTAAGAATGACATCTAAAAACAAAAAACAAAACAAAACAGATTCTGATGCACAATTTATATATATTGTTTAAACTGTTTATATATATCTTCAAAATCTCCATTCACCTTCCTGCATTTTAAAATATGTACAAACAAATGAAATCGTGAACGTTCTCAGATCTTCTGGTAACTACTATATGACAATCTAGATTGGAGCTGATCTAAAGATCGTAATGACGCTGTTCTCACCTGCTATAATCATTTCAATGCTACTCTAAGTTTGTGTTACTAATTGTTTTATACAGAATTATTCAAACCCATTGCACATTTCAACAGAAGCGATCTTTTGCAAGCATTATCACAGAACAAAAAATTGAAAAAAATCTACAACAAAAACCTGCAATAAACCCCACTGATTGGTCAGGACGAAGTAATATTGGAAAAACTGGATAAATTTTAAGAAATAAAAATATGCTGTTGAAAAAGCATCACTT
>NW_022705954.1:0-544 GCF_011630105.1 Anneissia japonica
TTAATTCATTCAACGTTTAATATGCAGGTTGATCATTATACTTGTACAATATGTGTTTCAATGATAAGTCTATTAACTTCGATTATAGAGCTACACCGTGTTACGCCTTCTAAATTTTGTTTTTCGCCCTTTCCTGCCGGCGTTCATTTCGTTTAATTAGTTTATTTCGTGCATTCTGTTATTTCCGTTTACTTCGTTCATTCAGTTTCTTTCGTTGTATCCGTTGATTCTGCTATTCCATTTATTCTGTTCATACTGTTCATTTCGTTCATTTTGTTAATTCCGTTTATTCCATTCGTTTTATTTCATTTATTTGTGTGTCATTCTGTTAATGTCATTCGTTCTATTCGCTTCATTTCGTGTATTATTCGGTCCTTTGTTTTTATTTATTCTATACACTTCCTATTTTCCATTAAAAAAGGTTTAAATTAATTAAAACATGTTTCTATTACATTAGCCTATTTTCCATTTAATTTCAGATTTTATATTCTCGCCTTTAAGTTTCCAAATGTATTGGCTAAGCGCCGTGCTATTTTTGTATTTT
>NW_022705955.1:0-639 GCF_011630105.1 Anneissia japonica
AGGTATCAGTTTCCGGAAAGGGGTGGGGTGTGGTGGTTGCCAGGCATTAAACCCCAAGTACAGTCACGTGGTCAGTAGTAGCAGCGTCGACTACCTAGTATTTGCGCCGTGGGAGAAGAGGAATTCTCCCCAGCCCCCTTGGACAGGTCTGGACCATGTCGCCTGCCACCACGACGAGGTCATTAGATCAAACAAAACAAAAAATGAATAAAAATTTTTATTATCAATTTTTAATACTCTGGTCTAAAAGCACAACTAGGGCGAAAAAAATATATAATAAAATTATATATAATTAAATTTTAAAAAATCTTCCCGTGAACCATACAAGGGATACTAAATCCGGGACACGGACCGAGGCTCTAGTCAGCCATTTACTTCAGAACCTTTCCCCCACCCACCACGTCAGACATGTCCGACCCCCTGCCGGCAAATGTCTGGGGCCACAGCTACCCCTACCTACTACAGAACAAGGGCAGATAGTTTCTGTTTTCCTGTGTAGTGCGAAGGAGAGTTTTCGCTCTCTAACCTAAGGCATAAATGATTTCACACTTGGGTTGTGATTAACTCGGCCGGTGCATGACTGGGGTAGAGCAAGTGTCTTTTCTCCCCACCCCCACAAACTAAATCCGCCCTTCCCCG
>NW_022705956.1:0-752 GCF_011630105.1 Anneissia japonica
TGAAAGATACATTATTTGATTTTTAAATATTTGTTTTAGACGCAAAGATCAATGATATACCAAATAGAGGTCTTACTCTTCCGTGGCCGAATCCCTTCACAAGATAATCATACACGTTTTAAAAAATTTATTCACAAGGCCCAAAACAATCTATCGATATCATCTTGCAATAAATTAACCACTTTGAGTCCGGATTCTACAGTACACTATTATGCCATATATTTTGTCGGGGAACAAACAAATAAAAAAAAATATTTACATGTAATATTCGTTTAGCCACCATATTGTTTGTGTTAACTTTTCATCACAACAACAATAACAATAATAACAATAACAATAACAATAACAACAACAATAATAATAATAATAATAATAATAATAATAATAATAATAATAATAATTCAATGAGACTAATTAAAATAATTTGTGTTCTGTTATGACAAATGCTCATTTAGATAGCCTCATGATGGTTGGAATACATCGTGATAGGTGAAGCAACCTCGACCAGAATTTCACTTTCAAGAATGAGGATTTGAAAATATATTAGATGGTTACATTGCATACTCTTTGTTTCTTGCTTTATTCAAAATGTTTTGGAAGCTGATTTCAACATTAGAAAGCATAGCCTACATGAAGTCATATTATAGTAACTCAAAGCCTATCAAATACGGTAAGTAATAAAAATTCGCCATAATTCATCAAACACCCGTGGGTTCCACGGGGGCCCTAGGCGGCCCCCTGGCCCCCAGCCA
>NW_022705957.1:0-860 GCF_011630105.1 Anneissia japonica
TTTAAGAGTGGCGTGATAATACCAATCTTTAAAGAGTCAGGAAAAATGCCGGAGGATAGGGACGAGTTGACAAGAGAACGAAATAATGAGACAGCACAACTGAGTTTACGAACAATCTTGGTAGGGAAAGGATCCAAATCACAAGATTTCGGTGCCATAGATATAAGAAGTTTTGCAACCGTGTCTTCACTGACTGTCTCAAATCTTTCAAGTTTGGTGATATGACATGAGGGATGAGATGCGGCCGTGAAAGATGAAACTTCAGATTTGATAGAGATACTCTGACGCAGACGTTTGATTTTATCAACAAAAAATGTGTTAAAGTCAGTAGCCAACTGAGGCTTACTGGATGATGGTGGTAAATTTGCCACGGTTGTCCTACCAAGTAGCTTATTGGCAAGTTTGAACAGAGCTCTCTGATCATGTCCACATCCGTCGATCTTAGACTGGAGGTAAGAAACCCGAGAATCTTCAAGCGTACGGTGGTAAATATTGCATTGAATCTTATACTTGGAGAAATCACAATGATCTTGAGATTTCAGCCATTTCCGCTCAGCTTTACGTCTTGCTTGTTTAGCTATCCTACAATATATATATATATGAAGAAGGCGTGTTCACGTGTGTTTCGAAGCATGTGTAGAATATGATATAATGTAACAGTAATGAAACTCAAATACGTAAGATGTTGACTTTAAAAACACTAAAATTTATTTGGCGAATATTTCGGCTACTGCTGAAGTCTGTCAGCGCATAACATATTCGCCAAATAAATTTTAGTGTTTGTAAAGTCAACATCTTACGTATTTGAGTTTCATTACTGTTAAGGTATATACACACACACGCATATATATATATATATA
>NW_022705958.1:0-568 GCF_011630105.1 Anneissia japonica
AACAATTATGAAAAGTAAAATTTATTCACAATAAACCAATATATACATAGGACAATCAGTGTTTATACAAAATTGATCAATTCTGCTTTAATGGCCTCCCTTACTTGCTCCCCAAGGGACTGATTATACTCCCACGGGTCGTTTTGTGGCTCTTCTACAGGGACTCCTTCATTCAGGGCAGCATTATATGGAGTCCCTGCCGACTCAAGTATGTTGTGCAGGGTACAACACGCCTGCACAACGGGCCTTAGGTAATCTAAATTGTGGAGGTTTTTGGTCAGCAATATTCGCCAACGACCCTTTAACCTCCCGAAAGCAGTCTCGACAACGTACCGGCATGACGATAGTTTGTAGTTAAACATTCTTTGATCGCGAGTCAGGCCATTCCTTCCTGAATAAGGTCGCATGAGATTAGTCATCAGTGGGTAGGCCGGGTCTCCAATTAATAAAAGTGGTATGTCTATACCCTGAATTTCTTTAGTTAAATTCGGTTGAAAGGCTGTGCCATTCTTAAGTTTGTTATAAATAGATGAGTGACGAAGAACCATTGCGTCATGAACGCTCCCCG
>NW_022705959.1:0-2027 GCF_011630105.1 Anneissia japonica
CGGCGTCCATTATTGCACAAATGCAAGCAAGAAATTTACTTGAAACTGGCAAGAAATTTACTTGAATGGTATAACTTAAACAAAACAAAACAAAAACAAAACAAACAAACAAAACAAAAAAAAAAGTATTATAATTACATTTACATCCTCCCTGCGCCACTCGATATTGCCTCTGCCGATTATATTTTCGCCAACACAGTCCTACTCTATTTCTAAGCTCTAAAATGTAAAAAAATAAATAAATAAATAAAAAATATAGTTTTTAATATATGCTAATGGTAGGCGTGTCATACACAAATCATTATCTCTAAAGAAGGTTGTATTGTTGGCGCAATGAGGATGAACGAAAAATTCTGCTTGCAAGTACTCATGACGTCATGCACGATTCAAAGTTCTGGCTTTGGCGATTGCGGATCCAGATATTTTGCCAGGTGTGCACGTGGCAATCAATGGTCCAAAAGGATTTCATGATAGGTTCTGAATGTTTCATTACCTATCCAGGAACTATATCTGTCCCCGGCAGCTTCGGATAAATGATTTTCACACTAGGTCATTGGTATTTTAGGCAGCTGTCAGAAGGTGAGCCGCAGATTTGTATAATGAAATGTAAACTTGTTGGCACTCCAAGTAAATGAAACCTTTTAGTCGTAAAAGTTGCATAATTTTACTATTAAAAATGGTACACTTTCAAAGAACATGATGTTGGTGACGTTGATGATGTTGACAAATGATGGTGATGGTGGTTGTTGTACGATGTTGATGTTATTAATGGAATGAAGGAAATACGTCAGGCTGTAGATATTTAGCCGATAGAATGCCATTAACACCTATTTATAATGGTTAGTGAGGGACACCAGTGGCCACCGAAAAAGAAAGGGGCAGGGGGAAAGATCCCGGGCCCAAGCTTACCAGGGGGCCCAAAGAAAGTGCAGGTAGCTTTTTTTTCAATATTTTTTTTTCAAAATTATTAATTACTGTCATGGGCCCTCAATAATGTCATGAGTCTCCTAATAATAGGCCCCTCTCCAGATTGACAGGTCCCCAAAAAATGTTGTTTGCCCCTTCGGCGTAATCTTCCGCGCTTCGCGCTCGTAACTGGGGGCCCACACCAACCCTTGCCCCTGTTACAGTTTCTTCTCTTGGCGGCCCTGACTGGAGAGAGACATCATGAAGTTAAAAAAAATAATAGTCATTGTCCGATACAAGATGCTTCAAACATAAATCAGTTACACATATTATTATTACAGTAACACACACTGTAGGAAATCTCCGCAAAGCTTAATGTTTATTAATACCATCAATAAATTGGTTTCATTTGATTTCTTACATGAGAGAGTAATGTATCATACCTCACTATTCCAACACATAATTGGGGGAAATTAGATTTTAATATATAGATAAACTTTAGCAATATAATATTGTTATGGAAATTTATAAGCGAGAAATCCTAAATTTGTAATTTATATTTTTGTAAGATTTGTAAATTATTCTTATTGTATTTTTATATTGGTTATATTCCAATTCCTATTGTTTTTTTATAATTATTTGTAAGACTCTATTTCGTAAGACTTTTAGATTTCAGGTACGGTAGTTTCAGTCATTGTGAAGTGCCTTAATCATTTTGGAAAGGCGCTATATAAATCATCTGTATTATTAGGGTACCTTGCAATCAAATATTTTTGAAGTGGGAAGTCAGTACGTCGAGAAACAGGCTCCTACGGGGGTAGATTTGCCACAAGTCCGTCATATTTTTTTTTTCTCATTCTGGACAGCATCACCAACGAGCCAAAATTGTCATTTTAACGTAACATAGTTATGGCCTGGCTAGCACTACACACACCCACAAACCAACAAAAAAATCTTACACAAACTGGGAATTGACCCACTGAGATCTGAAATATTTTTGGTAGGGGGCATATATTATTATTATTATTATTATTATTATTATTATTATTATTATTAATAATATTATTATTATTATTATTATTATTATTATTATTATTATTATTTTTTTATTATTATTATTA
>NW_022705959.1:2588-4479 GCF_011630105.1 Anneissia japonica
TTATTATTATTATTATTATTATTATTATTATTATTATTATTATTATTATTATTATTATTATTATTATTATTATTTTATTATTATTATTATTATTATTATTATTATTACTATTATTATTAAGGTACGCCTAAATCAATACATAAGTAAATTACTAGAACAGAAATAACAAAGCTTAATAGAAAATGATATCCCTTTCTGTTTTGTTATCTATTCTACTGAGACCTCAAAGGTATTTCGGACCGTACAACATCGAATCCATCAGTCAGTGTTTTCAACACGACAATCTCTTTAGTAGCTGATTCAAGCAACTTGAAGTTATAGCGACAGTGCTCTATGGTTCAGAAGCACAGCTTTACTGGATAGTCATAACTTACAATAAAAAGGCAATTTAATTTATTTTTTACTATAAGTGATGAAAATTAACACAAATAGCTCAATGAAGAACGGTTTGCTTAAATGAACATAAAAACCTGTGATATAATTTTGTTTACATTATCTAATTCCACGACAAAATCTACTCTTTTCCCCTACGAGTGGGAAACTCACGTCTCAGCCCCTACCCCCTCACCGTTGGCGCTCCACGTTTTTTCACAACCAAAAATGTATATAATATTACCAGGATTTATTCTTTGCTGAAAAAAAGCAAAATCAATGACGTTATCTTCATCTGATCGAAACATGTCACTAGCATTCTCGACTTTCCTATCGTAGAAACGCAGCTTTTTAAACTTGGTGGCTGCTGTAATTTTTCTTCTAGTGCCCAATGTGGCGTAAGCTTATATTTTTTTTCCAAAATGATATACCGAAATGACACTCTTAATTCATCATCATCACATCACTATTACTTGTCTTGATCTCTTTTTTTTTTCTATGAGCGATTTTCGACAACATAGTGATCAAATTCGTATGTGTGATATACCATAGGAAATAAATTTTAAAACATTGTCTTTGTTCTAAATACTTTACATTACCTACTTCAAAGCCGTAATCCCACCCGCCACCCGAAAATTTGAGGAAATAATACCTCTAGATGGTCGGAAATGACATTCTTATATAGTGAACTTCGTCATCATCATTGACTTGTAGTCAAAATCAAGCACCAATTCAAGAAATTGCTAATGATCTTTTATCAGCGATTTTCGGCAATCAGAGATCTAAATAACCTGTGTGTCGTACCATAGTTGGGGTGGACATTAGTGGTAATGGGTGAGTGAGAGTCCACCCTCGTGGAAAATTTTAGAATATGGACACATAGGTGCCCGGAAATTGCACTCTCATACTTTAGAAATCGTATCGGTACTGTGTTCACAAAGACAAAAATAATATAACAGCAATACAATACAACAATTAATTTTCTTAATACAATTTAATTGGTTCGATTGCACCAAATACACCCCCTGCATGCGCCACAGCATAGAAAATAAAACTTAAAAAATATTGTCTTTGATGTATTTACTTTACTTTACCGACTGCAAAGACGTGACTCCACACCTATCTCAGCCCCATCATAGTTGGGGCTGAGGTGCGAAAATTTGGGGAAATAGTACCACTATATGGCCGGAAATGACACTCGTGTAGTAATCATAACATTACCATTATAGTCGATTTGAAGTGCCAACAAATCTCTAATGATCTTTTATCGGCGATTTTCGGAAACGAATCCAATTAAAATGTGTGGTGTACCATAGAAAATAACACTTAAAAACATTGTCTTTGATGTATTTACTTTAGTTTACCTACTTCAAAAACGCGAGTCCACACCAATCTCAGCCCCACCATGGTTGGGACTGAGGTGCGAAAATTTGGGGAAATAGTACCTCTAGATGGCCGGAAATGACATTCTTATGTAGTCAAGTTCGTCATCATCTCATCACCATGATTTATCAGCGAT
>NW_022705960.1:0-563 GCF_011630105.1 Anneissia japonica
CCGTTCTTATTATTTACAGATTACCAATGTTATCATCCACCCACCCTCAAAATTTCTACCACACATCCTTACAGCTACAACTGGCTTCCTATGTTTATAATATCATGGCCGTTAACAAAAGTTAATTTAAGTACAGTACCCGGTTGGAAAGCCTAAACATTAAACTTACGTTCATCAACCACTTCTTCGACTGGTTTGCCAAGCTTGTGGGCCAAAAACCCGAGGATTGAAAAGATGACAAAACCTGCAAAAACACTTGTCAGACAATTGAGGATGGGAACGATCATCGCATCACGCAGACAATTATTATTGAATTTGTTGAATGATGAGAGCGTTATGAGTCCACCCCAAGATGCCGAGAGCGAATAAAATATCTGCACCGCAGCGTCCTTCCACACTTTCGGGTTTTTAAGTAGATGAAATTTGGGTTTGATGAAAAACTCGATTCCCTCTCTATGACCTTCTAATGTGAGGCCACGAATGAGCAGAATGAACAGAACAAGGTATGGAAAGGTGGCTGTGAAATACATAACCTGAAAATATAATATGAACAAGTTAATCAG
>NW_022705961.1:0-934 GCF_011630105.1 Anneissia japonica
CGCGTAACAGGGGTCTTGGGTCAGAGTGGGTATTTATTTTCCCGGTTAGTAATTTACCATACCCACCCCACCCATTCCCCATATAGAAAACAATACGACATAGGGTTTATCTTATTCATAATATAGGCCACACACGTGTGTTTGAAACTAAATATAAGCATTTTCATCATTGTTTTATTTATTACAAACATATTCTTTCACCATCAATATACATTGAGGCCCTTCTTTTAGGTCAAAATGATCTATCTTAAATTTGTCTTTCTTGAGTTTGAGACTATTATGTGTTTAAATAACTTAAAAGGATAAACCTAAAAAAGCCCTAAAAAATGTGCGGGAAGCGCGAAAAATATTTTTGTGTTTTTAATTCTAATTTCGTCGGAATTGATGAAAACTCCCTAAAATGTGCAATTTATAGAGGAAATTGGCCTACCGTAACAAGAAATGCGCGCAAAGAATTTGAGAATTTTAGGCACTTTCAGAGGATGCATTTGTCAAGGGGTGAGGAAAGATTTTCCAAAGATGGATATTTTCCCCTTGTCCCCCGGTGTTTTTAATTCTAATTTCGTTGGAATTGATCAAAATTTCCTAAAATGTGCAAATTTTTTAGGAAATTGGCCCATGTTAACAAGAAATTTGAGGTTTTTAGGCACTTTCAGGGGATGAAAAGGGCATTTATAAAGGGGTGGGGAAGATTTTTCAAAAATAGATATTTTCCCCTTGTCCCCCAGTGGTTACGCCATCGGGCAGCATAGATCAAAGGAGTTATGACAGTTTTTGAAATGGAGAAGGGGTTGCAGGGTGTTGTAAGTCTGGTCATTATGATATCTTCCTTTTTATTCTTGTCTTTATTTTTCTCTTTTCTTTTTCTTTTTCTTTCCTTTTCTTTTCCTCTTCTTTCTCTTTCCCTCCCTCTCCCTTCTTTCTTTTCTCTTAT
>NW_022705962.1:0-534 GCF_011630105.1 Anneissia japonica
GTTCATAAATAATATAATACAGAAAGAAAACAGGAAACGGAGTAGACTTGAAGAACACTATTTTATTTAAACATGAATATTTCGACCTGACCGCAGGTTCTCTTTAGCTCAGTAATGCTGAAGAGGACCTGAGGTCAGCTCGAAGTATTCATGTTTAAATAAAATGGTGTTCTTAAAGCTACTCCGTTTCCTGTTTCTCTAATATATTATATATACATATATATATATATATATATAATATATATATATATATATTCATTTCATTTCATTCTGGTTTATTATTAAAAACAACAAAAATTGACATTGCAGTATTGAACTTTAAGCAAAGATAAACAACATTAACAAAACAAAGCACAACACAGTATATATACATGCAAAAAGTATACAATATAAACATTTCAAAGATAAAAATTGCAACTATCACAAAAGACCATACGCTCATGAGCAATGAAAAATTCAAGTCAAAATAAACAAAATAACGATAAAATTGATTCCTAGAAAAAGATCATTAAGAAAAAACATTAAAATTACAAT
>NW_022705963.1:0-525 GCF_011630105.1 Anneissia japonica
CATGTTTGGCAGCCAGGCTGGCTTTGCACCGTGACGTATGGATGCTTTTCATTTTCAGCCAATCAAAGTAGATACATGCCCAGAGTGGGAAAACAAAATATGAAAAAGATGGGTAATACACAGTTACTGAATGACTTTGATAAGGAATAGCGCCCGTAAACGTCGGGTATCAAATTATTTAGTAAGACGGTATACCCCTCTCCACTTTTAAAATTTTAAAAACATGTTTAGACCAATTTTTCATTGCATTTTATTTCTTTTTAGACGTTGTGTGTGTTTTTTGTTCTTTGTGCAAATTTAAATCGTTTTTATGGGACCCACTTTTTATGGCTTATCCTATTAATTAATCAGGGTTGTTTGTTGCAATTTTGCCTTTCTTGTCCTGTTGTTTTAATTACATGATTAATGAATAAATTCAATTCAAACTAATCAGAATTGATTGGAAATTGGACTGGCGAATATTTCCAAAATTATTAGCCAATGTTCGAAAAGATAATGGTTCCTACGATTTCTCAAAATAATTTA
>NW_022705963.1:603-1135 GCF_011630105.1 Anneissia japonica
ATTTTTATTTATTTTATTCAATGTCCAGGTAGATCTATTAATAATGATACAATGAGAATACAATACTTTGCACGTATATAATATATATAAAAAATGAAATAGAACAAATACAATAATAATGTAATCAAATCGTAAAATTCATACATTTAGACTGCTTAATACAGTCATAGGGTATGATAGAGTATATCAACAAAGAGCCAAGGTAAATTATTTATCACTCAATACTGTATATGTTCTTCTTACAGGGAGATAATAATACTAGGCAAAGTGGGTTGACACACTTGAGTTGTAAATTCACAGAATTGGAATTCAATAAAATAAATTAATAAAGCCTTGTAAGTCTACTTTAAAAGCACTTTAGCACTTGAAGATAAAAATGTATATTTAATTCTCTGAACTATAGTTTAAGAAACGTTTAAAAATAATATATTCACATAATGCTATATGCAATTCAATTTTTAACACATTGCTGAGTTACCAACATTGCCTCCGGAATCATCTAACGTCAAATGCAATGCATACAGTCAGTCTC
>NW_022705964.1:0-1022 GCF_011630105.1 Anneissia japonica
AAATTATTTTATTAAATTCAATTTTTTATATTTTTTACAGGAAATATATATTGGGCACATTTGCCTGGAATTCCAGGGAAAATTATGTGGCCAGTGAAAGCAGTAAAACCTTTTCTTTTTTTTTGTAACGCTGATCAGGTAGAGTACCGGTAAGTGTGGTTTTAAGTAATATCTTATTCCATAGGCCTTCAGCAGAAGTAGGCTATACAGGTGTTTAAAAAGATGATTTTTCAAATTTTTTAAGGAATTGGCATACTGAACAAAAATCTGACTACCCCATTGAAAACAAACATTTTATAACTTTGCTAAATACTGTACTTTCACTATTTAATTATAAAGATGTATTGTCCCTTGATAATGTCAAAAAATCATAAAAAAATATTTTTGAAATGAACTTGCTCATTTTGCAGTAACATACAAATTATTAACTTGAGCATAATAATTATTGAATTAAAAAAATGTGTACCCTGATTTTTAAATCAGAAAATTATAAAAATAATAAAAAACTAACAGTGACTGGAAGTGTTTCTATCATTTTTCGCTGTAAAATGAGGGGTAAAACATTTTTTAAATACATTAATTTCTATATTAAGTTGATTACATTTATGTTACTACAAAATGGGTAAGTTAATTTTAACTTTTTTTTTTTGGTATTTTGCAAGGGACAATACATCTTTATAAAATAATTATAATTACAATTTATATTTTATTTTAGTTTTATTAGAGCAGATGATGTGAGAATAAACAGTTTATACTCTGCATATACTGCAACAAGGTAGTAGAGTAGCTACCATTGTTGGTCTGAACATATCATAAACGTCTGTTAAACAGCACCTACCTCTATTTAAAAATACACCTGTAGGGAAAATTTCCCGACGATAAATAAACACAAACTGTACTAGGTAAATGCAAGAAATAAAGTTACCTTTACCTAGTACCGTTCATGTTTATTTATCTGCGGGAAATTTTCCTTTTTCATTTGACTTATTGACAGCTGCAGTGTGTAATCTTTCTCCTATATT
>NW_022705965.1:0-595 GCF_011630105.1 Anneissia japonica
GAACTTTCGTTGATGAATTATGTTTGATACGGTTTATAACATCATTAACATTTACTTTCTTCCAAAGGAACTAATAACTAATAACTTTTTATCCCTCTCACATAGACGCAAAGAAGAATTGAAGTGGATTCTTAGAACCAATTCTTATATTAACGGTTTAAATAAAGACTTAGATTACTTATCAGACTATTCATATACTTAATTTTTTTCTTGGTTCCTCTAGGCCTTTATCCAGCTTTTATCTACTTTGTTTATTCCATATTAAGTAAAAAAACGTTTAGGATGCGCATCTTATTACGCGCCTTTGTTCTTTACCGCTAATTCGATGTTCTGTTTTCGTTTCGTGTGTGAATATTGCTTTACTTTGTATTTTTTGTCAGTTGTCCCAAATATACTAGTATCTTTGGTTGTCCTCACACTGAGGAAGAACACAGGAGTGTTTGAAATATTTGTGAATTAATAAATTATATTGCTTCTAGTATGTTTACAACTCATAGCTGTTTTATATTGCTGTCTTTCTATATTTTATATATATATATATATATGTATATATGTATATGTATACATATATTATATATATGTATATGTATATGTA
>NW_022705966.1:0-809 GCF_011630105.1 Anneissia japonica
AAGGAACGAAAACTCACCGAAGCCAGAGTCGTCATACAGAAATTAAAAGACGAAATACACGCGTTGAAAGAATCGTCCGACGTTCGCAGCATCGAGGAGGAAGAGGTCGAACGTCTTAAGACAGAACTCGCTTCAAAGACGGATGCCCTGAAGGAAAGGGATCTAGACGTGGTTCGCTTGGAATCGGATCTGAAAGCCGCGAGGAGAAAGTCGAAGCAGCCGTCACAGGAAGAGAGCGGCGGCGAGCAGCAGCAGAAGCTGCAGGAAGCTGTCCGCAAACTGAAAGACCGAGAGAGATCGCACGCCGACATGGAAGAGGAGTTAGAAGAGAAAGACGACAAAATCAGCGTGCTGAAGAAAGAGTCGACGCTCGCCAAGACCGCGATGTCCATGTACGAAAAGTGGGTGGACGTCTTGGAAGAAAACCTGAAAACTGCATGCAAGCGATACGAAGAGGAAGTAAAAAGCAGACGGATTGTGGAGGCGGCCGCGAAAAAGGCAGACGAGCACGCGCAATCCATGGCCGATAAGAACGTCGAATTGTAGCGAGAACTGTTAAGACGGCAACCCGAAGAGTCGTTGTACGAAATGGAAGTGAACCTCGGAGAGAAAGAGGAGTTGCGGCGAGCGCAATCCTATCTGGAGGAGGAACGGAAGACGGTTATGCGATCGAGGACCTGAAAAAGGACCAAACGCGTCATTCGGAGGTTTTTCGAGAGAACAGGAACCTGAAGGAGGAGGTGAAAGCGAACGCCAGGAAGATCGAAAGTATCGACGACGAACTTCGCGCGTCGAAACGGACGCTCGGC
>NW_022705967.1:0-2383 GCF_011630105.1 Anneissia japonica
TCGGGTCAAATTTGTGTGGAGGTTGAGAAATACAGGAGGAGCCTTTATGGCCCAAAATAGTGATTTTAGACCACACTGGTAATGTAATTCGACAGGCAAATTACAGTAATATTTTTAGCAAATTTCTTTGAAAAAATTTCGTAGGCATAGGGCCTAGACCTAGCTAGGTATACAGTAATTTAATTTTACAGTAGTTTGGAACGATATCAGGAGTGGGGGTGTTGGCAGTGGCCTACTAGGACTACAATTTATTTGAAGCTACCTTGGGTCCGATCGTCCACACCAGTTAGGCCCAATCGTCTGTCACCCGAAGTTTTCATTACGATGATCAAGAATGTATACTAGGCTAGGCTTAGATTGCTCACTCTGCTATGTATACTACCGCATAACAGAGAAAACCACCCACACGGTGCATTCTTAAATTTTAAACACATTATTAAAATGTATTAGACGATAACACGATATCACTGACTGAACGATCTACCACCCTCGTATCCCAGTAACTAACTGTACTGAACTAGGCCTAATGTTTTTGTGAACTAGAGTGCTGACAAGATGGCGGAGCAATGCAGAGTTATGTACCCGACAGTCGGCTGCCTTTGTATCTTCACTTGTCTTCAATTTGCATTCAAAGGGTACATTGCTGCATAGCCAACTGTCGGGGATATAGTACCTTCATATGACTACTCATACAACAGAAAAAAAACGTCGCATGGAGTTAGTGAGATCTAAATGAAAAAAACGATGTATTTCAGCAAATATTAAAACCTTTTTGTTTTATTTTAGGCCTTCTTTAAAATACCTATGCCACAGCAGTTGATTTTTTTTGCCGTAAAATCAAAATAGTTTCATTCATGCCGACTTGCCGATCGGTTAGCGTGAGCCCTGACTGAACTCTGCAGAAACTTCACATCAATCTTCGCATCGCGAGGTAAAACAAAATGTCGGAAAACTTTTCTTTGACGCATGCGCATTTCCATAAATGTCTACACACATACGCACACACATACTACACACAATAAAAAACAAAGAAAAAACAGTGAAAGTGATTACAATAGTTCCTATTGCATTACATGCATAGGAAATAGTTCCTATTGCATTACATGCATAGGAACTAACAATTGCTTAATAATACAGAAAGAACCTACTCACCTTTGAAAACTAGCTTGCCTTTTCAGTTTAATTTCTGCTGAATTTTGCGACATATTTGTTGGAACTATTTTGATATACCGTAGGCCCACTGGCAGTTGTATTTATAGATGAGCTATGACAAGGACAATTTGCAGAATGTATCACCTAAGCCAGCACAAATGCAACTAGCAAAAAGGCTGTATGAAACACAATCAGCTCTCTGAATAAAACCACCAAAATTGCAATTCCAACAGAGACATGTGAACGTTTTCAATTAAAGAGATTACAGATACATACTGTTGCTTATCTACATTTGAAGTGCAATCTCGGAAAGGTATACAACAAATCAACAATCCTTAGAAAAAAATCTTGCCGTCAATGAAAAAAAATAATATAGAAACAAAACAACAATAGAAGGTCAAATCTAGTTGGTTAAATATTAAGAGCCTAGCAAAACCCGTCAGACTGCAGTAATCAATCGAATGCAAATATGAAAATTTTACTTCCCTCTAGAAAATGTACCTATCAAGATGCATATTAAAATGGTATGACCTGTGACGTGAAATATATCTTAAATTTGATATTACTACGTTATCATTTTATGACTCTTTCCGAGCATGAGTGGCCTGTTCGACATTAATGGATTTGGTATGTGACTAACATTTCAGATATACAAATTTACTGGCTATTACCGTGTAAGTAATTACTTGCCAAATTTCTTAAATCATGGAGGGTGAGTAAATTTAAAGGAAAACAGTTTTACGAGCCAATGTTCGCACTACTGTAGGAGTAATAATTTAACGCTTGCATTGTTCTTCTGTGATTAAATAATTGATTAAATGTGAAACATCAAGATGAATATAATGTTGAAAGCCAAATGAATAGACAGTTCTTACATCTTCTTCAATGTTAAATTTGAGAGATAACTGTGCAATTATAGGTATAAAACACAATATGTACTTTTAAGTGGTTGGGTGGTTAAGTGCCAGCTTTCAATAAAATTCAAGGTCCTGGGTTCAATCCAGTGGTGAGGAAGCAGTCTTCAGCCTTCATCGGACAAGTTAAGCCCCCCATCGACCGAGCTCGTTGGGTAGTCGAACCAAAAATAAAATTTTAAGATAGGCCTACACCAAGCCAAAACTTTCACAGTCATATAGTGCCATTTTCCGGCCATCAAGATGTCAATATTAAAAAAAAAAAATCATTTGGGAGAGGCACCCCTAGCAAAGCTCTCCCCCTCCTCAGGTATATA
>NW_022705968.1:0-969 GCF_011630105.1 Anneissia japonica
ATGTTTCAAAACCACATGGTCAACTGTCCACTGGAAAGTAACCATTTTTCTCTTTTTATGTCTGGGTCTGTGTTTTAGGGGTCTACCAATACCTCATTGATTAGTTGATTGGTACTTGCTTGATTGCATACAGCACTAACTAGAGGTAATGTGTCTGCAAATTGGACATCTCAGATACATGGTACAGTATAGGTGCTATAGTCTGAAATATTGAAAAATCATTTCAGCTTGAAATGAACCAACAATTTGAGATACCTACTTTTCAGTGAATCAAGATGCAGTATTTTGCAGACTCTGAAAGACTGGCCTCAAAATACACAGAGTAGTAATTTTCAGCTTCGAACTGTTTCCAATATCAACTATTTCCAATAAAAAAATATGGGCTAAAATGAAAACAAATATCTATGCAAAATGCAGCAGTGAAAAAAAAATGAACATGGCATATTTCAGAGGGCCATAATTTCAAGACTGGCTTTTGGTCTAAAATTATTTGTGTCTTTATTATTTATAAAAGGGAATACAATAAATGCTGGAATAAGCTTCAATGGGGTGCATATTCGAGAGCGGCACTTAATCGAGAGCAGCGCTTATAAAAAATGTTGGTGTGGCGCTTTCCATGCCAATTCCGAAGTTGTCTATCACACATATTCCCCTAGTTCAGTAGGCCTATCATAAGTTCTATGTTATCGAAAATAAAGATTTCTAAAGAAAATCCCTGTGTCTTGTTTGTTTGTTTGTTTAATTTATTTCTCCACACACATGAACATATTAACATACATAACAAAAGCTTAATAGTAAAACCAACTAAGAATAATAGTACATTACAGAATAAGTGTGTGGAAGGAGGCCAAAATAAGTTTAGAATAAAACTTTAAGCCGTGGCCACCAATTAAAAATATGTAGAGTGTCTTCATTGTGTTATTTATTCATTAGTATACATTGTATGTAAAACCCTGTTTCTCAAAGTGT
>NW_022705969.1:0-667 GCF_011630105.1 Anneissia japonica
ACTCAAAAAACTGACATCATAGGGAAATTCCCTTGTGGAACGAAATATAATTTACCAAAAATAAATACTGTCAAGCCTCATTGCACCACAACATGACAAAAGTTTCATGATAGTAGTCCCAGGAGTTAATGTAAAATTTTAGGATGAATGTGAAGTCTTTAAAATGTAAACATCCTGAATAACCTCATTCATGAGCCAGCTCCAAGCATTCAGTTTCTCCAGATGTTGAACGACGGACTGTTCTTCTGATATAATGAAGTGTCTTCTGAAAGCGATCCAAGGACATCACCAGATTGAGATGCATACTGCTGTGAAGAATTATAAAACACATATCGATGAAATCATAGGGCAAACTGATAAACGTTTTTCATAAGACAGTTGAAAGCAAGCTCTGAAGAAAGCGATGCAAGCATTGTGATTTATACACCCAGTTAGATCTACTCAGATTTAGTGAGAGGAGTGAGCAAGCTAGTGGGTGTCACCCACAAGATAATATCCATTTAGACATATATGAAGACTTCTGTGGTCTTAAACCATTATCCTATTTAGGTGACATGCTCGGTACTTAATTACGTTTAATCTGTTTGGTTCTAATTTGTAATTATTCAGTTGAATATAAATTCTACAAGTATGTCTCCAGTGTATAGAGTATTCCAAATGCACTTTC
>NW_022705970.1:0-1068 GCF_011630105.1 Anneissia japonica
GGCCCATCATTGATGGGGCGGAGGTGCGAACATTTTGAGAATATTGACCTCTACGTTTTTCCACGGCAAAATGTCGGCGAATCGTCTGTTGGCAAATTGTCTGTCGGCAAATTGACTTTCGGCAAATTGTCTGTCGGCAAATTGGCTGTCGGCGAATCGTCCTGTCGGCGAACTGACTTTCGGCGAAATGGTTTTTCGGTCGATAGTCTGTAGGCCAAATGTCTGTCGGTGAAACGTCCGGCCACGCCAGTGGACGCTAACAAATTATGTTTTAAAATAATCCTTGGTAAATTATCCAAATAAATTAAATTAAATTAACTTTTCGATGTAACAAACGGAAGTATTTCTCTGACGTGCAAGTACATTCCATGTGCAGTGTGCCGTACGTGATGAAAAAATGGCTATATGCCAAATTTTGTGAACCCATAGCTACCTTAGAACAAATCCAATTTCAAGTAGATTTTAATGAGGTAGGTTTTTCTCCATGGAAATCACTGAAAATATGTTGCAATGAAATATCAATTTATTTTAATTAGCATAATGCAAACGGTTTAAAAATTCGTGGATGATTATTTTATAACATAAGGAATGTTTTTTTAAGCTACTCCCTCATTTTGAATTACCAGTTTTGCCTATGTAATTGCCCTATAGGCAATGCATTATAACCCTTCTAGATCAGAAATATACTTAGGCCCTTTAGAGCCCATCTGTTTTTCTCTATTTAAATAACAGTTACGAAAGGACCTAAGTAGGCCACTGATTCAATTTGTTTATGATAATGTATTCTATTAGCGCATATTAGAATTTTCTATGTTTAAGGTATTCATTTCTGGTATCAATATTTAGCTCTTTATATAGGTCTAATAAACCGTATACTTTCGGGAGACCAATGATTGTATAACATTACTTTAGTTTATTGCGTGCCATCTATTACATTTTCCATGTCAAAAGTTAGCATTTCGCCAATCTCACCACACGTGTCTATATTAAATTTTTTTATTTTATTTATTCGAACACCAAGAATAACCCACGTACACCAATTTAATCCATTTAAATAAATTTAAATAA
>NW_022705971.1:0-680 GCF_011630105.1 Anneissia japonica
AAACATTTCAAAGTTTACAAAAGACAGTTAATTTCGACCGACATGTGATGCTACTGAAGGCTTATAGTTGATGGGTTAGTATCTATCTTCAATCCTAAGAGCATCAGTAGACTAGCAGTCTTTCTCTACTCGAACTCAAGCTTACCTATTAGGCCTACAGTTATTTTAATCGACATTGATGTCAATCCAATGCTATTAGCAACATTCATTCTTATTGTAAACACTGTGACGTTAACATCTGGTACATTGACTGTGAAAGTCGCTTGGTTAGTGTCTGTGTCTTCTATTCCAGAAGGATCAGTGTGTCCATTGATAAGTGACATTACTAGGATTAGCTGCAACTTCAAATTCAATAACATACTGTTCATTCTGACTAACAGTGTCTTCGGTTGCCAGTCCAAATTCAGGTTTATCTGGAAGACAGAATCATAGTGATTCGTTAGAATTATAAAGAAGAAATAAAGGCAAATGTAAAAGAAAATGTTTAATATAAACCATAGCATATAAATTCATTATATTCTCAATCATTTTACTTCTTTTTATTATTATGCACTTATGAAGAAAAAAAAAATAAGGGAAAAACTAACAGAAGTAATTATATGTATAAATATATAAATGTTTTTCATTTGCTTTATTTTACCAGAAATAGTATTTACGTTAAAATGTCCATGTTTATCATA
>NW_022705972.1:0-941 GCF_011630105.1 Anneissia japonica
TCCATTGAAAGTTTGAAGTTTTTCTGAAAAGTACTCGAAATATGGCGGAAAGTCAAAAATTTGCAATAAGTGCACAACTCGGCGAAATAAGCACTTTTGTGCAAAAAGTGACAATGTTAAAAAGTTGAGTCAAAATGTAATTTTTTTGTTAGGCAAAGTGAGATAGGCTGAAACAAACTCTTTTCCATTGAAAGTTTGAAGTTTTTCGGAAAAGTACTCGAAATATGGCGGAAAATCAAAAATTTGCACTAAGTGCTCAACTCGGCGAGATAAGCACTTTTGTGCAAAAAGTGACAATGTTGAGTCAAAATGTAATTTTTTTTTGTTAGGTTAGGGTTAGGGTTAGGGTTAGAGTTAGGGTTAGGGTTAGGGTTAGAGTTAGAGTTAGGGTTAGGGTTAGGGTTAGTTTGAAGTTTTTCGGAAAAGTACTCGAAATATGGCGGAAAGTCTAACATTTGCACTAAGTGCTCAACTCGGCGAGATAAGCACTTTTGTGCAAAAAGTGACAATGTTAAAAAGTTGAGTCAAAATGTAATTTTTTTTGTTAGGCACGGTGAGATAGCCTGAAACAAACACTATTCCATTTAAAGTTTAAAGTTTTTCTCAAAAGTACTCGAAATATGGCGGAAAGTCAAAAATTTGCACAAAAGTGCTCAACTCGGCGAGATAAGCACTTTTCTGCAAAAAGTGACAATGTTAAAAAGTTTAGTCAAAATGTAACTTTTTTTTGTTAGGCAAAGCGAGATAGGCTGAAACAAACACTATTCCATTAAAAGTTTGAAGTTTTTCTGAAAAGTACTCGAAATATGGCGGAAAGTTAAAAATTTGAACTAAGTGCTCAACTCGGCGAGATAAGCACTTTTGTGCAAAAAGTGACAATGTTAAAAAGTTTAGTCAAAATCTAATTTTTTTTGTTAGGCACTATTCCATTGAAAGTTTGA
>NW_022705973.1:0-558 GCF_011630105.1 Anneissia japonica
GATTGCATGAAAGACATAGGTTGAAGCACGGTATAAATAGTAAGAATATATGGAATGCTACATGTGATAAGCACAGAGAATCAAATGCATCAAGAAGCATAAAATAGTGTTATAAATCACATAATAGACATTATAATAATAAATAAACGTAAACGTAAATAATAAATGTATAAATAATGAAAAGATAGAGATGATTATTAACATCAACAAAATACAAGGTAAGGACATTGTAAATGCCAACATCTTACCACGTTGTATGTAATACAGGTCTTAATAAGCATTAAAATAAAAGCAATAGTAATGATACAATGTAACAGTAATCACAGTAATAATAATAATAATAAAAACAATAATTAACAACAATAACAATAATAACAATAATAATAATAATAATCATCATAATGCAAGATATAAAAATGATTATCAAAACTGCAAGCTAATGATATTGTATATACTTACATTATAAAAATCAAGATAGAAAAAGTGAGTGATAAGAGCATCATAATCATGGAATTAAATGCAACATATCAATTAAAATTGCAATAGCATAATTGTAAA
>NW_022705974.1:0-7968 GCF_011630105.1 Anneissia japonica
AAGCTAACTCAATCAAAACCGTTGAGTGATGCGCCGTGGATTGTTGCGTGATGATGACGTACTACTAGTAGTACTAGTACTACTAGCCTACTACTAATACTACAATGGGTCCGAATTACTATTTTATGCATAAAATGGGTCCACATTGTTTGTACAGTACAAGTAAAGTGTGCGAACCCTAATATATTGTCCGCACTTGGTGTCCCCCAGGGACAGAAGGTGTCCCCTACTACTGCGCATGCGCTTTAACCATAATTACCATGTTTATTCATGCATAACATGCTGCGGTCATCCAGGTCTCACGTAATGCTTTTTTTACAAGTCAGCTGACTTGTCAAGTCACATGAGTTCAGTACATACACACTTGTTTGTTCAGTGATGGGTTTGTTGGTACGTGTTGTCGGTATTGCTTGCTGTTGTGGTACTGTCTGTACAGATCTCAGTCTGCATAAACTCCGTGATAAACTTTAAAAAAAGTAGGAATTGGTGAGTTTACGATGTATGTGGCGTACTTTGTTGTTAATTCGTTATGTTTGAACAATGGTTTGTTGTTGGTAGAGAAAACATTTTGTAAATAATTATAAATATCCAGGACTGGAGCAATAGGCCTAGGCCTAGTAGTAGTATGCTAGTCTAGTAGTAGCGTCATCCATCATTAGTAACACTGTGCTGTGCAGACTATCCGAATGTTGTAAATTGTTTTTACAGGCTTGACACATTTCCTCCAAGGCTAGCTGAAATGATAACCAGAGAGTTGTTCCCCCAAATAACAGTTACATATAGTTTAATGTTTCCTCTATGAACTTCTGTGCATGGCACAAGAATGCTAGGATTCCCGGGCCACGTCCCCAATAATTATTCTTATTGTAAAAAGCCCAAAAAGGTACTCACTGGTATCGGTATTGTTTTTCGGCGTGGGCTACATAAAATCGTATGTGTTACTTAAATCAGGTCTGGGCTTGTGAGGTCCTTTCTCCGAGGGATTGTCCAGGTTTGCCGTTCAGTGTGCATGCCCATGGATACGGCGGTTTGCGCAGATGAGCTAACCCAAGATAATCGCAATGTGACCTCCAGGGGGCCATCATCACTACATTCTCCCATTGTTTGAAAAAGGACGCCCTGCAATATGGGCCAATGACCCAACCCACAGACATTCAGTTCCCGGCGTATGTCTTTTGTGGGCTCCGAGTCTGGCTTACTCGGAAAGGGTTCAGACCCATAAATAATGTACAGGTGAACAGAAAAGTAAACATAAGATGAAACATAAAGTATTTCCAAACAAATTTAAAGTCGTCTGGGGGTGACACTGAGCTCTTAGGCTCAGAAAAGATCTAGGCCGTTCTTCTGGGTGAGCTCTAAGACTCGCCCGGTTTCCCAGCCTAGAATTTGGGCCACCGACTTTACTGTCTCTCACAGCAGATGAGGAGCTCCCACTCGCTGGCCTGAGGGGGGAAAATAGGGCCCATCAGACTTGATGGGAATCCTGCGATCATTGACCCTCACGAGATGTTTGCAGGCTGCTCGTTGTACTGTGGTGGACCTACCAACTTCTATGGTGAAACTGAAGTAAGTCCCCGGGTATTGGAAATTTGTTCACCACCTTCGACGAAGAAGAGAACACATGCAAGATCAATTTCTGATCTTGGGGATATGCGTTAGACGTAGGAGGTAAAGTGCTCTGAAGTAGCATTCTTCCGCAACCTCGTCCCCTTGCTTTCCACACGCATGGAGGCAGATAAGGCGATGTCGGGAGAAGGAATAACACTGCTTGAGAACTTGCTCAAGCAGCTCATCCTGCCGGACCTAGTCAGTGTTGGTCAGGGTGTTTTCAAGCCCAATTTTGCCAAGCACCCTGACATGAGATGAGCTTGTCAGAGTGGCCAGCCTACTCAACTGGGTGGGAGAAAGTTCCTTCTTAGGATGAATTCCAACACCTACAGTACCTCAAATCCCTGCTCTCGAAGGGAACAGATCGCCCTGGTAGAGGTAGGTTGGAGGATCGCAGTAAATGGCGATCCCACCAAATTCGAGTGTACAGTAGCCCCAGACTTAAGCCTCAACCTGTGAAGCAAACGGTAAAAATCGAAATGGGAATCATAGGCCCAGGATACCATCTCCTCCCCATGTTAAGACGCTTGCGTCCCGGTGGGTGGACGAGTCGGCTCGGGTGCCGGCTGCATCGCGGAAGCTCTCATCTTCTCTCCCTTGTGGGATGCCACCGTTCCTTTGTCTTTTTCGAGAGAGAAGGCGGCAACGGGACTGCCTCCTCCGCTCACTGGACAATGGTTCGCACTGCATCCGAGCCGAGGCACTCCACAATGGCGATGAAACATCGCCAATGTATAAGGACGGAAGGGTGGCTAATCGGAGTAACCGTACCCAAGGATGTCTTCCAGGTTCTTAATGGCCCACCTCGTTTTGACATCAACAGCCCATGTTTTCCAGTCGCCTTCTCCCGGTTCAATCTTTTGACCAAGTCGAAAATAGTGGCCGTCTCATCCATCAAAACTGAGGTGACACCCTCCAACCCCTGTAGGTTGGCCTGTTGTGGATAGGGAAAGGTCGGGCTGCTGGCCGGCGCCCCCAACCTCCACTAGTTTAAAGGCTGTTCCCCATCTGCAACCCCAACATTATCAACAGCAGTAGCTGGGTCCTGGGTTTGCTCAGGTTCTGAAATTGCACGAGACCCCAGCACTTCCCCTAACCAACCAACTAGAAGTGGTTGGCGCATCGGTTGTGATTTGGACTCCCAACCTCGAGGTCGGGGGTTCAAAACTCTCGCTGTGCAAGTCGCTTGTGTCCTTGGGCAAGGCACTTTATCTACGGTTGTCTCTCTCCACCCAGGAGTAAAAGTGGGTACCTGGTAGGTTCAAACAAGATGTGTATAAGAGACAGATTACGTACGGCACGGGCCCAGAGCCGTTCCTAATTGCGGGTATTCGTAAAATCAGGGTTAACCCAAATTCCTATATATTTGCACTGGTACTCTTACACTGGCATAAACCCTCCACTAGTTTAAAGGCTGTTCCCCATCTGCAACCCCAACATTATCAACAGCAGTAGTTGGGTCCTGGGTTTGCTCAGGTTCTGAAATTGCACGAGACCCCAGCACTTCCCCTAACCTATCGACCTTAACATTTGATTGGGCGAACTGAGTATTCACCGTTGAATCTAGTTGGGTTAGCTGAGTGCCTATGGATGTCAATCGCAACCCGTGTGTCTCAATGTCTAAAGGTCAACTCAGACAGCGTCGTACGACGCAGCCCGACGCGATTTGTTGTCGCATCGGGTCTGGATGAGTTAAACGCAGACGCGATGGTGTGCGTTGGGGGCAGTCGCGTCGTAGAATATTAAACATGTTTAATATTTCTCACGACAGCTTAAGACTGTCCCCGACGATAAATCGGGTCGGGCTGCGTCGGCTGACGCTGTCTGAGTTGGCCTTAAGAGTTTATTCATTTCTTTACCATTCCCGGGAAGACAGGATGTTTACCTCGAGAACTAGGTGTGTCCCTCTGGTCAGTTACACTCGGACATAGATTAGAGAACCTGGTCTCATCACTCATTTTGGTGAGCAACCCACAAAGTCATCCTCATCTCTCACATTAGGGAAAGATGGAGTGATAAGGCGACATGGAAGGTTCAAGATGTTTTTCCTTACCCCCCCCCCCCTCTTAGTCTGACCTTCCCCCCCCCCCCCTCTTAGTCTGACCTAACCTCTTAGAATTATAACCCTTGGGAATACCACTGCAAGTCAAGGAGGAGCTTCCTAGGGACTTGTCACTAACACTAGTTACCTTATTCTTTCCCCTATTATCTGAGTATTGAGAGTCAGGCCCCGGATTTATCAATCTCATCAAGCAATCTTATCAAGCAAATGTCTTAAGTCAAAAAAAGTTAAGATGTCTCTATTAAATATCTTAAGCTAATTTATTACCAATCTTAGCAAAATCTTGGCTTAAAAATGGTCTGATGGTGCCAACGTACAATGAACTTTCTACTTTTAAGCAATTTTTAAGAAAGCAATATGGATAAATTTGACTTAAGCAAAAAAATGGACTTAAGACAAATTTAAGCTGATTTCTAGTTTGATAAATCTGGCCCCAGAATCACTACCCTCAAAAGACTTGCATCCGGCGCTTGAAGATGCGCCGCTTGGTGACATCCCCCTTGTTTGTCTGGATTGACCACCCGGTGAAAATGCAGTCTTATTCAAGTGTTTATCCCTTTGACCCCCAGCCCTATAGGTGGACAAAGCTTGGGAAACAGTTGGACACCCTAGGTATAAAACTAGTTCCCCCAACTTCACTTCCCTACAACCAAGACAAAACCTAAGCACAGCATGATCCTCTTTCCAACTTTCAGAAAGGGACTTATATGCTTTATAGGTAAGGGTTTCCACTCTATCGGCCCAGTCTTCAATAAATTCACCATCTGCCTGTGAGGCGGAAGTTAATTTGGCTTCTCTATACAAGTCCTTAGAAGTGGCAGAAGGAAGGGTTTCCGCATACAATCCCCTCCCCCAATACCATTGATGTTGCAAGAGAAACAAATGTTGTGTTGGTTATTGATTAGAGAATTGAATCTGCTCTTCAGCACATCTGGCTTGCGTAAAGTCGTCGGAGGAATCAATAACCACAGCTTGTAAAGATATAAAAATTATTAATTTTCTTTTGATAGTCATCAACTTCAAATAATTATACCATTTACTGTAAAGTATTTTAATTGCACTGAAGTTTCCTCAAAAACTAGCTCAAGTGCACAGAATCATAACTACTGCATAATACATTGGTTATATAATTTAAGATGAGGTCAAAGCATAATTTTTGGCAAAATGTGCTCAGAAATCCGCCCTTATTTCCTGAAATGCGTTTATGGATTTCTAGGCCTAATTTTTGCGATATATATTCCCCATGCAGGCCTTACTTTTACAGTCTTGTAAATATATATTATTTCGGTCAATATTACTACATCCCTGTCTCTTATACACATCTAGATGTGTATAAGAGACAGCAAATATTATCTGTGAGAGTACTTGGTTCACGCAAAACGTATACCAAGCGAACTTCCTCTCACACGCTATTCGCGCTAATAAGTCCGTCACCTGTTTCAACCCAGCACAGGTACCGACGATACAGTAATCGATCGAGGCGTCACTGGGTTAAAACAACAAAAACGGTAAACACCTAACTAATAATCCTAATATCGGAAACAAATTGTGAGGTACTCGACAGTCGCAAAGAAATTGAGGTCCTGTACACTTCCCGTCACAACGACCGTAATTAATATCCTAATCTAAAAACCTAATCTGAGTTTAGCTGTGAAGGTATTCGGCAGTCAGCAATCAAATTACCGAATCTGCCCATTTGCTTCCCCTCACAAAAAAAAACCTAACTAATCACTAAAAATAACTTTTTTACTCGCTATCAATGTTGTAAATCATACAACATTGGCAAGCCTTTCCAAAAGGTACTCACTGGTATCGGTATTGTTTTCCCGCTTGGGCTATATACAATCGTATGTGTTGCTTGAATAAGCTCTTGACTTGAAGTGACGTCCTTTCTCCGCGGGATTGCCCGGGTTGGCCGTTCAGTGCGCATGCCCGTGGATACGCCAGTTTGCTCAGATGAGCTAACCCAAGATGATCGCAATGTGACCTCCAGGTGGTCATCACTACATTCTGTTCTCAATTAAAATAACAAAATATTTGGGCCAAATATGTATACTACAGTCATGAATTTTAAAACTGAAACTAATTTTTAGTTTTATCTATTGGTTTAATTCATTTATAAACACTGTATTTATTAATGGTTTTCATTTTGTTTATGTTTTTAATATTTTAACAGCTTATTGTTATTTGTTGATTTTAAAAAAAAAAATTTTTTTTGTGTAGGCAGCCCTTCATAAGGTTTTGCTTTCTGGGTCTTTGCCTCGCTCTTAAAAAATGTTTTTAATGAAATCTGTTCAGTGTTACAAATATTGTACATGTTGCAAGAGAAACAAATGTTGTGTTGGTTATTGATTAGAGAATTGAATCTGCTCTTCAGCACATCTGGCTTGCGTAAAGTCGTCGGAGGAATCAATAACCACAGCTTGTAAAGATATAAAAATTATTAATTTTCTTTTGATAGTCATCAACTTCAAATAATTATACCATTTACTGTAAAGTATTTTAATTGCACTGAAGTTTCCTCAAAAACTAGCTCAAGTGCACAGAATCATAACTACAGTACTGCATAATACATTGGTTATATAATTTAAGATGAGGTCAAAGCATAATTTTTGGCAAAATGTGCTCAGAAATCCGCCCTTATTTCCTGAAATGCGTTTATGGATTTCTAGGCCTAATTTTTGCGATATATATTCCCCATGCAGGCCTTACTTTTACAGTCTTGTAAATATATATTATTTCGGTCAATATTACTACATCCAGTCCGACTAAATATTTCCTGAGTGCTGTGGCGGCTCTAGGATATATTTTCTTGGGGGGGTGGGGGGCTAAGTTGTCCGACAGGGGGGACTTGAACTCGTAGGCTCGAGCTGGAGGAAGGGGTTGAGAGGAGGTTCCCCCTCCCAAATGAGATTTTTTTTAAAGAATATCAACCTCTGGATGGCTGAAAATGGCACTCTCAGACTGTGACAGACATGTGTTGGCTTGGTGTGGGCCTATTTTTATATGATTTATGGTCTGGCCGCCCGACGAGCTCTGTCCAGCGGGGGGGCTTTGACCTATCCGGTGGGGGCTTAAGCCCCCCCTACTGTCGCCGCCACTGCCTGAGTGCATCCCTGAAAAAAAGATGCCCAGAGATGGTATCAACAGTAATATAATTTAATGAATTGATAATAAATAAAATTTGATAACTTATAATTAATTTTTTTTTAAATTTTAATAATAATTTAATAATAATAATAACTGAACTGTAATTTTAATTCATTGTCAGTGTTTGCAAAATGATCGGCATGTTTCAGTGTCTTGTCCTGCTGTCAATTGTGGTCAGTACCATTGGTTTGGATAATGGTCTTGGACGTACACCACCGATGGGCTGGATGTCGTGGGAACGATTCAGGTGCAATATTGACTGCAAAAACCAACCTAATGACTGTATAGGGTAAGAGTATTTTCAGTATTAAGTATGTATGTTGTATCCTATAGCTTTCTTGGTTTCCTTGTATTATTGTATTTGCAGATCAACGATTAATATATTCGTCATCATCATCCTATAATGTGCATAAACTTGTATGAGTGTAATTGCACAGTGTTAGTGGTCAATTATGTTCACTTTAATAATGTTATATTTATATAGCGCATATTGCACATTGCCCCATGCGCTTTACAGAGAAATAATATACTGTAGACCAACTGAGAAAATGTGAATATCAATAAAATAATAGCAATAAAATAAAATATAAATAATCATAATAACAATAATAACAATGAGACTAAACTACTCCTATTCCTTAAACTAATTAATGGTTGGCCGTTGACTCCGAGGAGCTCATACGCCCTTTGTTGAGCTATTGGTTTTTCTTGCTGCTGGGTGACCATAAACACACTCCCCTCAGCAGCCACTAAGACATATTTGAGAGGGTTGTCAGTTTAGTCGCCGACGCTTTGACCGGATGGAGTTTAATGTCGTACCCAGGACGTCCCAAAGGGTGCAGGTCAACTCGGCCACAAGTCAACTCGGCCACAGTCAACTCGGCCACAAGTCAACTCGGCCACAAATCAACTCGGCCACAAAAAGTTCGGCTGCAGTCAACTCGGCCACAAGTCAACTCGGCCACAAGTTAACTCGGCCACAAGTCAACTCGGCCACAAGTTATTTATAATTAAAATGAAATGTAAATACGGTATTACTTTCTACATCCTTTTTCTTCAATATGATTAAAATGAAGTACACAGTATATTTTAGTAAAATTCTGATCATCGTCACATCGTCGTGAGATCGTTGTATACATTTCTTCACA
>NW_022705974.1:8038-16947 GCF_011630105.1 Anneissia japonica
TACGTTAAAATTAGGTGGGGTGCAGCATCTGATATCAATTATCCACAATAGGAACAATTGGTATTTTTGAGTGACAGACTTCGGTCCTTCAAATTTGTTCGACCATTGGGGGATATGTTTGAAACACGTCAGTGACAAGGATGCATCAATATTAATAGTAATATTTATTTTAACAATACTAATAGAAATAATATGGTAATAATAACGATATTTAAATATGTATTTTAATAATACTAATTAGTGATAATAACATTGAAGGTGATAATAGCAATAATAACAGCAATAATAAATTAAAGATAACGTTTATTTTTATAATAATAGTAATACTAATTAGCAATAATAATAATAATTATGATACTTATAATACTAGGCCTACTTAGTAATAATATGTTAATAATATCGATAATAAAGGTGACAACAGCAACAACAACAACAACAACAATAATAATAATAATAATATGAGAAAAATACCAATAAAACACCAATAACAATATTTTTAAAATTACTATTATTAAAATAATAATACTAAGACTAATATATAATAATAATATGAATTTAAAAAATCGAGAATTTTGTATTATTTATATAGTAACAATAATAATATCAGCAAAAATTTAAACAATACATAATGTTAATGCTAAGACTAATAATTGATATTAAAACTAACGGTAATAAAAACAATAATAACAATGATACCAATAATAACAGCAATATTATTGTGGCCGAGTTGACTTGTGGCCGAGTTAACTTGTGGCTGAGTTGACTTGTGGCCGAGTTGACTTGTGGCCGAGTTGACTTGTGGCTGAGTTGACTGCAGCCGAACTTTTTGTGGCCGAGTTGACTTGTGGCCGAGTTGACTGTGGCCGAGTTGACTTGTGGCCGAGTTGGATCGAATTCGTCCCAAACTACCTTAAGCTAGGCTTAACTACTCTTAAATACAGTATATTACTCTTACAATTAGTTAAACTATCCCCCGCCGGACACCATCCCGGTATTTAGCAGTTTCAAAGCAATGCATTGAAATATAAATCTTGACATATGTGAGGAGCAAGGCCTAGCTGAAAGCACCATTCCATCCACTGTGTCTTTTGGATGGGTGAGACGTTCAAGCAATTCCAAAAAGAGTAGGAGATTGCAGACCTGCCAACCCCTGGGCCATGAAAATCTGGAGATTTTTTTTTTAATCTTAAAAAAAAACTGGAGATTTACCAAAAAATTGGAGAGGTTTCCAGAATTAATCAAAAGAGGAGGCAATTTACTAAAAAAGACACATCAACATAAATCATAGTGGTATAAAATCAATGGTACAAAATTACTGCAAAACAACTTATTAAATTGCTGCTTGTCTATCGAGGCGAATACATTGAATAATAACAATCTAATCAATCATTTATGCATAAATAGGAGTATTTTGCAGAGGGAACCTGTGAAATCGGGTGAAAATTACATTCGATCGAGAGAACTGGAGATTTGTGACATATCGGGTGACACCTGACAGGATCGGATGAGTTGGCAGGTCTGAGATTGTCTCCCATGGTGCTGCCCTATTCACAACCAGAAGGACCCAACTATAAACAAGTCTTTAAAGTTTCCTACCCATTTATATAATTGTGATTGAACAAAATATGTGATTGAATAAAAGTTATTTTTCGGTGTCTTGTTCAATACAAAAGTTTAATACAAATATAAAAATTATTGATTTTTTTGTCACTCTCACTAAAGGATGATGGCAAATGCTTTGACTACATGTCTTTTACTAAGATTAGCCATTCTTATATTTTTATTTTTCAGTGAAAAACTATTCATGGACATGGCTGATAGATTGGTTGAAGACGGCTTTAAAGATGTTGGTTATGAGTACATAAACATTGACGACTGTTGGGCTTCGAAGGAGAGAGATAGCAATGGTAAATTGCAAGCTGATCCTGACCGCTTTCCATCTGGGATAAAAAAGTTGGCAGATTATGTATGTAGTTTCATTTAATTTTACATTAAAAAATGTTTAAATGAATAAATGATTAGAAAGTATAATACATACTCCAAGTATTGAAATACACGCCATCGTGTTGGGATTCAATATTTCGACATTAATTATGTCATCATAAGGTTTACAATCTTTCTGAAAAGATGTTTCTGACCTTAACACACTCGGACTAATCTGGTGGTAGCCACTGTGTGTGTGCGCGCTGAACCATGGAGTAACAAAATATAATAATTCAGTTTTATCTGAGCTTCTTTTTCTTGATGTTTCAGCAATTCCAAAAAAATAAAAGATTCAACCAACTCTTAAGGGTTGAGGAAAGGGGATCAGTATACTAGAATTCATTCCCCTCTGGTACAGTAGGCCTACAGAAATAGTATGGGGGTGTGTTTACATTGTCTTCCTTTCTTATATTTTTTATAAATCATTCCTGATGATGACATAATTAATGTCGAAATATTGAATCCCAACACGATGGCGTGTATTTCAATACTTGGAGTATGTATTATACTTTCTTATCTGAGATTAATCAGTGGACCTTTCGGTTTTAATAAATGATTAATTGTTGTAAAATAATAAGTGATAATGAAACACAATTCTATAAATATTTATATTTGAAAGGTACATTCAAGAGGACTTAAATTGGGTATTTACAATGATTATGGTACCAAAACATGCGGAGGATATCCTGGTAGCTTAGGATATCTAGATGTGGATGCCAAAACCTTTGCTGAATGGGGTGTGGACATGTTGAAGATGGATGGATGTTACTCTGATGTTAAGACAATGCCACAAGGTATTTGCAGTAATACAGTCAAGGAGTTTTTATTTTTTAGTAAATGTTGTAAAAGTAATACTTATTCTATTTGCTGCTCTCCACATGTTTTAATTAGAGGGCTGAAATGCAAGTATAAAAAAGGTTTACAATCTTTCTGAAAAGATGTTTCTGACCTTAACACACTCGGACTAATCTGGTGGTAGCCACTGTGTGTGTGCGCGCTGAACCATGGAGTAACAAAATATAATAATTCAGTTTTATCTGAGCTTCTTTTTCTTGATGTTTCAGCAATTCCAAAAAAATAAAAGATCCAACCAACTCTTAAGGGTTGAGGAAAGGGGATCAGTATACTAGAATTCATTCCCCTCTGGTACAGTAGGCCTACAGAAATAGTATGGGGGTGTGTTTACATTGTCTTCCTTTCTTATATTTTTTATAAATACTTTGAACTGGGACATGCACATTTCACAAGCTTCAAGTTGAGGTTCATAAGTAGTCAATTGTTTGTTTTGCTAGGCTACCCAAACATGACCAAGGCTCTGAATGCCAAAAGTGTCTCATCTCAAGATTGTGTAATGGCATTTAAGTATTTATTCTAATTGTTGGCTAATTATTTAAATACCAAGATAAAAATATATGTATTAAAAATATAGATTAAAATTTATCTGTATCAAAAAATCATAATATGGATTAAATTTGTCTTTACAGTTGATCATTGGAGACTTTTCATTAAGTGTTGAGCAAGCCAAGGCTCAGATGGCAATGTGGTCAATCTTAGCTGCTCCTCTGCTCATGTCTAATGACCTTAGAACCATATCCCCTGAATTCAGAGAGATTCTTCTTAACAAGGAAGTGATTAAAATAAACCAAGATCCAAAAGGGCAAATGGGGAAGCGTGTCTTGCAAGTAAGTTTATTTTGAAAGAATTCATTTCCTAGAAGTTATTCCTAATATTTGTTTTGATATTCCAATGTGTTTACATCATTGAACATTCAATGCATACCATAAAATATTCCAAACAGTTCATGCTCCGATTGATCAATAAATCATGACCTCAACAATGTACTACAATGAGTGTCACAATATTTTATGATTGAACTTCTGATGTCAAAACAAGGGAATGCTAATTTATTTCTTTAACCTATTAACTAAAAAAGCAGCATCTGCTAATTACATGGTAACAATGGGTGTTGCAATTTCATCAGTTGGCTCTATGTATGAATGTATCATGCAAACATGATGCTATTGAGTGGTGTTTTGCCTTACCTGATGTGTTGTTGAAACAACATCGAAATTATGCTATTAATTCTACCTTTGCTACTTGTTACTGGACCCTGAAATTACAAATAGACATAGTCACAATACATTTCCTTGTTATCCCATGTGCTTGGCAAATGCTCCATAATTTTGTAATAATTGTGATAATTCTGTGAATGAAATTTGCTTACACAATGTCTTAGTGATAATAATTATTTAATTAAAGCTACACACCCTATACTTAAACAATTTATTTATTTTAAAAACATAACAAATAACAAGATTGTCAACTTTTCATGTAGATAGGTGTATTGCTTTTGCATATTTTTGTTTTTATTTTGAGGATTTTTAAGAAGCGTAGTGGCTCAGTTAATTTATTGATGAATTTTTAGCATTGAAATTTGAATTTACTTTGTGTGTAAATATATTGTGTTAGTGTCGATATATTCTGATAATACATGGTGGCGGTACTCTGGTGTAAACTATAATCTGAGGAATAAGACTGGTGATACCCTACCCTACTTTCATCATACTGTTCTGTGTTAGTGTCGATATTTTCTGATATTCATTGTGGTGGTACTCTGGTATAAACTATCATCTGGGGAATAAGGCTGGTGCTACACTATTTCCTTCATACTGTTTTTCCTCCTGTTATTATATTAATTATGTAATTATTAGTTGTCTTTATTATTTTTGTTTTAAAATTCATTTCAACTCACTCCACAGACAAAGTCACATATGGAGGTATGGACACGAGAGCTATCATCAAATTCATTGGCTGCTGTTATCTTTAGTCGCAGTCAGAGCATGCCTGCTATTTTTGAGACCACACTAGAAACTCTGAAGTTTTCTGCACCAAAGGGTTATGACTTGTTTGATATCACTGATAACAAACCCCTGGGACACTTCTTTCTCAATGAAACACTAGCCATTAAAGTCAACCCTAATGGTGCTGTCATGTTTAAGGCCACACCCACAACTTAGAGTTTATTAAAATACTTGAACAAGGGATGTGGTCTACTCCATCCCATCCTGAGGTCTAATTTTTCCAAAATTATAAAAATTTTAGTTTAATTTTTAAAATTGTGCTTTTATTCAAATGAATTAATTTGGTAGTAATGTAATTTTTTTATGAATGTTATTAAAATGAAGTCCCTTCTGATTTGTATAGTTATCCCCAATTTCTTTTGAATTCAATATTTCTGCCCTGTATGCATACCTGTAGGCCTATGTCATAATGTAGGGTTGCTGTACTTTAGACAAGTTGATATTTAGCAATAGGAGGTTATTGGTTTAGACACAGCATTTCCTTAGGGTAAGTGATAGGGCAGGCAAATTTGAGCAGTATTTGCCAGATGTAATAACATTAAGCAAATCCAACAGAATTAGTATTTGTTTATTTTAACACTATTAAGATATGGAAACTGAATTAGTTATAGTTGTTATACTATGTAAATATATAAATTTCCAGTGTCAATACTAATTTACATGTTTTAGTCTTTCAGCTAAAACCACAATGTTTATAATACAAAAAGAATATTCAATTATCTTGATATCTTGTACTTAAGAGCATTATCTACTAGAATAACAAGCTGAATGTGCCTTCTTATACCTTTTCACTCTTGTTCTTGTTAATTATACATTTATATTTTGAATAATTTTATATTTATGAGCAGAAGGCAAAGAGAATAGATCAATGATTAAACAAGTAATTTCCATTTAACTTTCTTAAATACAGTATATAAATGAGGCAAATTACATTATTTAATAGTATTTTTAGCTTTGACAGACAGTTCATCTTTAATAATGACAGACTAAACAGTTCCCATTTTTATTGATTTCTAAACAACAATCATGAAATTAATACAGTATATAACAGATGTGAATAGCAATATTAAAGATAGACTAAAGATTCAGACCTAAATGTTGTTTTCTGCATTTGTAACATTTCTCCTACCAGTCTTCCATGGAATGGATGATAATGATAATCAAAATCTAATTGTTATCCCTTTTTCCAAACCTCTCATCAACTGGCATAGTCTTAATCTTCATCTCATGATATTTTTTATTCATGCATGAACATTCTGAGGATAATAATAATAATAATAATTTTATAAAGCATAATGTAAAATACCTCTATGCACTTTACAGCAGGGAGCAGGATAGCCCACTTGCATCCCATAAATCAGTTAGTGTAGTTCACCTGTGTGTTGTAAGGTCCCATAGGAGATTAATACTTTGTTCTTTGTGTCTTCTAATGGTCGTAACTATATTTCTTACTCTACATATTAGAAACACTAATATTATAAACCTTCAGTATCGATTGGAAATGTAAATAGAAGAGCATTTAATTCCACTCGAAATTTGCCAAATTTTCAATTTCAGAAGGGGAATGTCGAAGTCTGGTCACGTGTTTTTCCACTTGATGAATATGTGTTGGCATTCTTGAATCGTGGCTCAGAGGGCAGACCGCTCAATTTTACCATACAACTGAAAGAGTTGGGTCTACGGCCTGGTATATATTTCCTCATTGAGGTGTTTGAAGATAAAGATATTGCTGACTTTGACACTGATAGTTTCTTTAGCACCATCATTAACCCAAATGGGATATCGTTAATTCATGCGTACCCCAGTCAATCAAAGCCAAATCAAATGCAGACATTTGATGATTCAAATAGTCAGTTTATCTCGAATTACTAAACATCATGATAATTTTGCTACAAGGAGATATTGATTCAAATATTCAAGCCGTGATTCATGTCTATGTTATGTTTGCTCTTTATTCAGTTTGGCAACATTATATTATACGAAGTACATTATTAAGAAAATAACATATTACCATTGGATCAGGCGAGGTTTCACCTATGTCAAAGTCTCCCTTTACTTGATAAATTAAACTTCAATTGATAACAACAATTGCAAACGAGAGCAAAATATACAAAACATCACAAAATGCTTGTTTTTTAAAGAATTTAGAAATTTCGATAGTTAAATTAAGAGGTGAAATCTTTGAAAATGCCTTTGTGTGAAAAGAAATTTGATAAATTCAAAATATACTGAGTTTTGAATGGCCGTATATTTATATTATTGTTGAAAAAGGTGTGTGTAGTCCAGGAAGATGTATTCAAAGTGTCGTTCTTGCAAATTATACATGGGGTGAAAGTCAAGACCTTTTCGGGCCATCACTAATTAGACCTACTCTTACTGATTACATTGATGCCAATGCAGTGTTCTTGTTTTTATTTGTTTTAACTTGCAAATGTTTGAGTTTGCTGCCCCTTACAATCTGCACTCGGGCTTTCAAAAATATTAATCAATACTCTGACCCATCTGTGTCCCCGAAAGTATAACACATTTTAAAAGGTTTTGTACAATACCACAAAATTTTAATTACTTTTGCACCATAGCTCATTAGTGCTTTCTATCTTTTGCTGATATAATTGCATGAATTGAATTACGTCCTTACATATGCATGTGTCTTAAAATGAATTTATTTATGGAACTTTGTGCCACAACGTTACTGTGCACTATTTAGCTTGACTTTTAAAAAGCTAAAAATTGCCTGCTAAGTAAACTCACACACTTAATACGAATCCCTTGGTGGAATATCATGGTACACATTATGGTTTTAATTAATACTTTGAATTCTAATAAAATTTAAAATATTGTCTTGGAAAACTCAATCTGAATTTTTTTTTTTTATATTTGTTTGCCTTGTTTGTATATCGATGTAAATTGGCTTAAGGCCTTTCCACAGTATTCATGTTGTATTTATAATCATTTTTTCATGTTCATTTCATTGTCAACCCATGGTTGTCGTCATAATCAGGCCGATGATATTGAAGTATGGTCCAAGAACATTGCCAACTCTCAGAAGATAGTCTTGGTTTTCCTGAGCAGACGAACGGATGGAACTCCCACCAAATTTTCAGTTATTTTACAAGATGCTGGTGCAAATTCTAATAACACTTACACGATTGTTGATGTATTTTCGCGGAAAAAACTAGGGACGTTTGGTAAACGAGATACTCTGACAGTTGCAGTAAATCCAAGCGGCGTTAGGATGTTGCTTGGAACACTGGAATCGTTCTGATTAAATATGACTTTAAATATGAGTCTTTAATCTCAATAAACATTACCCACATCTATGAAATATAAATATGTCATAGGCTTACGTAGTTGGTGTAGGCCTATTTGGGTTGGTTTTTTTTATTTAGGGGTAGGTGGGGTAAGAGAGGGGAGAAAATACTACAGTATTTTGGTTTAATTACGCATATTTTCATAATTACGCATTTTATATCACAATGGTTTGTTAGGCTACTGTATGGAAAAGTAAATGATAAGCAGTGGACGTGTCGTATCACATGTTGCTCTTAAGTCTTATCAAACTTAGTACTTTATCATGAGAAATTGTGTTCTGTACAGGTCAGCCAGGTTGAAGTATGGGTCAAATCTCTTAGTCTGTGGGAGGAGCATTCAGTGACGTACCTCAACAGAGGGAGTGTGAACCAGACAGTATCTCTTCAACTCAAAAATATCGGATTCAATTATGTCCTTGGCTACGAAGTTCGAGATATATTGAATCACATTGAGATTGGTCACCGCGAGCGAGAGGGCAATTTCACAGTCTCTGTCCCAGCTCATGGAGCCTACATGATCTATGCCTACCCCAGCAGATAGCTTATGAATTTTAGTTGCTAACAGAGAGGTTTACAGTAGTGGAGTATTGGGACATTTATACAGACATTTTATTGTATTTGTTTTGCACTGTTAATATTATCATTACTTGTTATTCTTAATTCGTTCAGCCATCCAGGCATTGCAAACATAATGGTATATAAAATGAAAATTAAATACATTTATAAACGAAATGATGAGCAGGTAGCCATATCA
>NW_022705974.1:19280-25599 GCF_011630105.1 Anneissia japonica
GTATTGTACTTTCAGAGATTTTCTCTCAAATCATTCGTACTATCTAATCACATCTATTTTAATTGTGTTTGTAACTTATTTGCGACTCACTCGACAGAGATATCTCTTTTTGCAAGCCAGTCTCATTAACTTTGCTTTTATTATATTTTATGATTTTTAATGAGACAAATAAATAAAATTAAATTCTCCTTGGTCGGTCTTTCTTTTTGGCCTCCCATTCGTTATATAACTTCTGTTAATTAACTTCCAAATCCAATTCTTCTTTTTCCAATAACTGAAGCCAATACTTTTTCACTATTATTTATTATTATCATCATCATTATTATCAACTGTATTATCAATGTATTTTTTAAATAGAGTGATGGGTTTGAAGTATGGCTTCGTGATGTGGAATATGGTTGGTGTACCGTCGTTATGAATCGTCGCACTGATGGGGTGCCGAGTCGTTTCGAAGCTCGGCTCGCCCAAATGGGTCTGCCGCAAGGAAATCTCGGCTTTGAAGCCTACGAATTATTCTCAGGGGACGTCACCGCTCATTTGGGGGATAACGACACGTTTAACACAACCGTGAATCCGAATGGAGTTACCATGTGGATGTTTGTGTATTCAGAGTAATTCCAGTTTATTATTCATATGACCGTCAACGATTTATCTGGCACTGGCATGGCTGTCGGGCCTATAAATCGCTTATAAAAATAAAAATACTGCCTATTCGGGACATGGTTCAATATTGACAAGGTAATTTGGGTAATCAAGTGGTATCGAACTCAATTAAAATGTTTTACACTTTGACGGTGAATTTTAGAAAATTCACTTTAAACACATCTATGTTTTAATCAAAGTTAGGCTTGTAATGCTCGACTAATAGCATAAAATCAATATTTAATAGCATTATTATTGATGTTCTTTGTTTAGAAATGAAGTTGGAGGGACACACCCTTTCCGTTGAGCACGGGTGGGGGTGGTGCTGGCAGGAGCGCATTCTGAACGTTTTTGTCTATTGTTTTTGAGGAGGAATTTTTGTAATGTGCATAGAAATCCAGATCATATCTTGAAAGCAAATTTATGCACCCTCCCCGCAGCAATCACTAAGACCATAAGACATGCTCTGAGTGGCCGGATGCCGCATGGATGGAGTTTAACACCCAAGGGCGCAGATCTGTTTTGAAAAGTGTGAGTGAGTCGGCACCACGGCCTCAGCCCCACCATGGCTGGGGCAGAGGAGCGAAAATTTCAGGAAATAGTACCTCTAGATGGTCGGAAATGACACTCGTATACACACACACATTTAACTACTGTATTGTACCTAGACAATAAAACGTAATTTCTTTGATGTATTCATTTTACTTTACCTACTCTTACCAATCTTATATTTACACGCTTTTCTCTTCTCAAATTATAATAAAGGCACGCTGACTCGAGTCTTGTATTATAGGTTCGGATGTTTGTGGGCAGAGATACTGGTATCTTGCTGTAAGATGTACCGTACTCTGGCTGTAAAGCGCTCTTACGTTAAATCTGGGTCGTTTATGCAGTTCACTTAAACATGTTTCAGGCATCTTTACATATAAAATTGCATTAACCATAGACCACTGTGAACCCATTTGTTTCGTGTACACATTAAAAGGACCTAGATCCTTCAAGAAGAGTATGGGGTTACCCCGGTGTACTGGTCCATTCAGTCCCCTGTTAAAGGATATGTCAAGATAGTGATTATAAGTTCTCTGATTGGCATAGCCTATCCTTGGCGTTCGTACCTAAAGAAATGAAACGAAATGAAAAAATAAAAAAAAACTGTCCCTGTGCCTACCAGGGATTTTCTATTCCGTGACTCGGACTGAGCTCTAGCCGGCCTCTTGGTTCAACCCCCCCCCCCCCCCATCCGTCGGACGAATGTCTGGAGCCACCGTAACCCTAAGGGTATATAGATTGTAAATGAATTTAAAATCCTCAAACTGAGTGAGTGACATCATCCTTAATTTTATTATAAAGATAGGCCTACACAAAATTCATATCTATTTTATACATCACAACAAATGACAATTACTAATGTACCGTAAAGTGATTATTCTTTAAAGTAATAAAATTCTGAATGAATTTGGAATGTTATATTATTATTAGCACAGAGAAAAAATTTCAGTATTTTTTTAAAACGTTATAGCAGGCTATAGGCCTACTATCATACTGTTATTTTAAATAGACACCAATACTTGCATATCACGATATCATTTCTTGGGTTTGCTGCACTACGATTATTATTATTATTACTATGATTATTATTAGTCTGTATTAATATTGTTCGTATTATTAGTAGCCTATTAATATTAAATAAGTACCTACTTCTCGAAATCACGTGTCATTGTATTGTGATGAATAATTAGGCCTACAAAACAATAATTGTGTCAAGTATGAGCCCGCTAGAGTAGGATTTTGGATTAGTCATCACCACACTACGCCTACGTCACTGCAGTGTTCTATTGGTAGTCAAAATTTCAAAATATTTAAATAGATAATATGCTAATCCTTCTAGAAACTAAAAATAAATTATGAAATGTTACGGTGTGTTCCAATCTGTATTCATCGTTTTCACAAATCTAACCAATCCTATTACCTTCATAGCTGTCTTCTTAAATACCCGGATGCAGCCTTATGTTTCCATTTGTGCGCATGCTTGAGATGACGCCAGCTTTTTCAATTGATCTCTCTTTGAATACAATCATCAGAGGTTCTATATAAAATCATTCTTGCGTTGAAAATAATTGTGTTGAGGAAGCCTGAGTACAATTGCTTTAGAAAGACGACATCTAATACTCGGTCCAACGTTCTAATTTAAATTTGGTCACATCGACAACAGAAACAAGAAATAGTGGGATACTTTCAGTTTTACTACTTAGGCTAGTTCGTATCGAATTCTCGTGTTCTTCAACGAGTTTTTGTAATGCGAATTGAAGTTGAATTTGAATTTTTGCTCGATTATCGGAAATTTATGTGATATACCTACTATCATTGAGGTGGCTGAAATTCAACGTACAGCAGAAAAATGCCGAGATCCATTTCAGGGGAGTCGGTGACTTCAACTGTATTTTATTTACAAGATGAATATGATGGTGAGTATACCGGGAATGATGTACTCTACAACGTACTAGTCTATTTTGTAAGTACAATGGTAAAGAATTCTGTTAACTTTATACGTGTACGGCCGGGTGATTATATAGCAGGGCAAGCGGACCTCTTATTTATACGTAATTGTTGTTCGCATAGTTTGTCGATTTCTGATCAACATCACATCAGTCGTCTCCGTGTGACCAAGGTGTGACTTATCGGAATTATCATCTCTTATTTTGTGCAGTTACTGTATAAGACGCAAGTGTCGTATTTCTCATTAATTTTTAAAATACATCAAAATCTCTAAATCACTTAAATCCTCAAGATTAATCAATACTAATTAAATTTTTGTAAACCAGTGATGTTTGGGGATTTATTTACAGTAAATGAATTGTACCAACTCCCTGAGTGATAACACTTCATCAGGGACATTTTGAGACTATATGTCAAGGTAGGCTCGCAATTGGCAGGCACTCTGTTTCCAAAGCCAACTTGACCTTATGCATCGTATACAATTTCTGTATGGCAACAAGCTAGGCCAACGCTAACTAGCTGATGGTTTGAAGACAATTATTTCTGACGTGAGCAACTATACTCCCTGGTATGTTTCAATGCGTATACACTCTGAAATTGTTTTCCTTGTCTAGCTCCTCTCAACGGGTGGTGGTAGAGAAAAGCGTTAGTAGCGGTTGCACAGTGTATATATATAAATATATATGAAGAAGGCGTGTCCACGTGTGTTTCGAAACATATGTAGAATATAATACAGTATAACGTAACAGTAAAGAAACTCAAATACGTAAGATGTTGACTTTAGAAACACTAAAATTTATTATGCGAATATTTCGGCTACTCCTGTAGTCTTTGTCAACGCTTGACATAAAATGAACATATTGAGAAACTATCTTAGCAATATACAATTTGAGAAACAATACGGTAATTAAGTCAAAGCAAGTCGGCATACGTCTATATATATAAATATATATATATATATATATACTTATATATATATATATTATATATACATATTATATATACATATACTGAATTATCAGTTATCGGAGACAATTGTCGTCGTTATTATTATTATTATTATTATTACTTTTTGTATATTTTTGTATTCTTCACGTTTACTATATTTATGTATCCGTTTGATGTTTGTGTTCCCTCCTGTAAGTGGCGAATTTTATGTTTGCTGTTGGCTGGAATAATAAATAAATAAATAAACATCAGGTACTGTATGTTCAATGTTCAATGGTACAGAAACCACAAGGAGCTGCTATGTATTCGAAACGACAACTGTACAGGCTTACAAGGAAACTGCTTTTACAACACCTCGATTTTAACGATGTTTGGTTTTCATTCATTATGTTTCTGTGGATCAGTGCCACGTGATGTGTCCTGTTACAGGCGTATTCCTTGAATTTCTATCCCTAATTAATTTTAATTGGTGATACTTGACTTATTGAACTTTATTGAAAAAACACAACAACGCAGATATACATAACTCGACAGTTAATGAACAAATCAATCAATCAACGAACCAATGTACTGTATTAATCATTTAATCAACCAATCTATCAATCAATCAATCAATCAATCAATTAAAGACACTTACGTTCCCTCACAGGTGTCCCCTCAGTGGTATACACGAACAGATTATGCCTTATGGCTACATTGCGGTAAGAAGGAAGTCTATGATATATTTTATTATTCATTAATTAATTGATTTCATCAAATCAACAGTGTCCCACTTATTGAACTTCAATCACAACTTTTGAATTTCTTTCGCCTGCCAACAAGATTTATAGAACTTTTATTGTTGTTTTGCGCTGTAGCAGGTTTTGAAACTGAATCAGATTAGTCACCAAGAGACTATATGAGGAATGTTACAAGATGACCTGAATTCAGATTCCAGTTCATAATAAACAATTTTAGTGAAGGTGCCAATGTACAGTAGTACAACTCCTGACTAAATTACTGCCAGAATAATGATTCACTGATTATGTGAGTGTATTTTAAAGCATTCCGAAAGATTTTTTTAAAATTATTATTATTGTTTGCCATTACGCCCCAGTTATACATTAATATGCTGTAGGCCATTCTATGGACTAATTGGAAAGCTATACATCGGCCCCCGGGCCGTATAAAAGAATTTCACATCGATAGAAAGAAGGCCTAATGATATTTTTATGCATTAGGGCGTGTGCCACATGGCCGCATCAAAACTAAAATAGGCTACAGTTATCTCGCTATAATACCGTACCCGATATGATGTTGAACCATTGGAGATATCCATATTTAAATATAGGAGACTATTAGATTGGTAATGGTGTCCCTAATATTATAACGAAAGCGAGAAGATTATTATTATTATTATTATCAGAAAAGAGAGAACTTATACTTACTGTATAGTGGCATTGTAAATTATACCTAGTTAGGCATAAGCACACTTATTGTACGTAGAAATGGTCTCCAGGTACAAGCCTCTCCCGACCTTTGGAAATATATAGGCCTACATCCACCTTGTATGTATGAGCATAGAAAAATTATTGTGTTGAAATATAGTCTTGGCTAAATAAAGTTCTGAATGAATAAATTAGTGAATGAATGAATGAATGAATAAAAGAATTGATGAATGAATACCGTTAGTAGTTTGTTACGTAGGGTTCGCCAAGAACAGCCCAAATCCTATATTCACAGTACAGAAAGGCTTATCCATTCTGTACAACAAGACGTCGGAATTGTCATTTAAAAAAGTAAATAGAGATCTCTATTGAAACCAATGATTTTAGGAGATAATTTCTGTTTTAACATGCAGATATTCGAAAGGTAAGGGGTTTATTTTGAAAATGACGTGATACTGCCATAACAGTCTGCATAAAATCACAACCCACCCATATTATCCTAATGGATAATATTATCCATCCTAATGGATAATATGACGATAGTGAAGTATAGTGATGATGATGATAATGGTAATGCAGTGAGGATAATAATTAATTATGATCAAAAGAAGATGGCTACTGATTCATTACATGATCTAATCAGGACAAATGATACCGTAACTCGCGGTTTTTACTTGTTCGTCAGAAGATTGGAATGCAGCTATTATTTTCTCGCTATGACGTGCCATTGTCTTCATTATAATTTATATACCGGTAGTGCACGAAAGTGACTCATTGAATACGCCTCTGCCATAGGATTCGGTATA
>NW_022705974.1:29030-30978 GCF_011630105.1 Anneissia japonica
GGTCCATTCAGTCCCCTGTTAAAGGATATGTCAAGATAGTGATTATAAGTTCTCTGATTGGCATAGCCTATCCTTGGCGTTCGTACCTAAAGAAATGAAACGAAATGAAAAAATAAAAAAACTGTCCATGTGCCTACCAGGGATTTTCTATTCCGTGACTCGGACTGAGCTCTAGCCGGCCTCTTGGTTCAAACCCCCCCCCCCCCCTCCGTCAGCCGGCCTCTTGGTTCAACCCCCCCCCCCCCCATCCGTCGGACGAATTTCTGGAGCCACCGTAACCCTAAGGGTATATAGATTGTAAATGAATTTAAAATCCTCAAACTGAGTGAGTGACATCATCCTTAATTTTATTATAAAGATAGGCCTACACAAAATTCATATCTATTTTATACATCACAACAAATGACAATTACTAATGTACCGTAAAGTGATTATTCTTTAAAGTAATAAAATTCTGAATGAATTTGGAATGTTATATTATTATTAGCACAGAGAAAAAATTTCAGTATTTTTTGAAAACGTTATAGCAGGCTATAGGCCTACTATCATACTGTTATTTTACTATAGACACCAATACTTGAATATCACGATATCATTTCTTGGGTTTGCTGCACTACGATTATTATTATTATTACTATGATTATTATTAGTCTGTATTAATATTGTTCGTATTATTAGTAGCCTATTAATATTAAATAAGTACCTACTTCTCGAAATCACGTGTCATTGTATTATGATGAATAATTAGGCCTACAAAACAATAATTGTGTCAAGTATGAGCCCGCTAGAGTAGGATTTTGGATTAGTCATCACCACACTACGCCTACGTCACTGCAGTGTTCTATTGGTAGTCAAAATTTCAAAATATTTAAATAAATAATATGCTAATCCTTCTAGAAACTAAAAATAAATTATGAAATGTTACGGTGTGTTCCAATCTGTATTCATCGTTTTCACAAATCTAACCAATCCTATTACCTTCATAGCTGTCTTCTTAAATACCCGGATGCAGCCTTATGTTTCCATTTGTGCGCATGCTTGAGATGACGCCAGCTTTTTCAATTGATCTCTCTTTGAATACAATCATCAGAGGTTCTATATAAAATCATTCTTGCGTTGAAAATAATTGTGTTGAGGAAGCCTGAGTACAATTGCTTTAGAAAGACGACATCTAATACTCGGTCCAACGTTCTAATTTAAATTTGGTCACATCGACAACAGAAACAAGAAATAGTGGGATACTTTCAGTTTACTTAGGCTAGTTCGTATCGAATTCTCGTGTTCTTCAACGAGTTTTTGTAATGCGAATTGAAGTTGAATTTGAATTTTTGCTCGATTATCGGAAATTTATGTGATATACCTACTATCATTGAGGTGGCTGAAATTCAACGTACAGCAGAAAAATGCCGAGATCCATTTCAGGGGAGTCGGTGACTTCAACTGTATTTTATTTACAAGATGAATATGATGGTGAGTATACCGGGAATGATGTACTCTACAACGTACTAGTCTATTTTGTAAGTACAATGGTAAAGAATTCTGTTAACTTTATACGTGTACGGCCGGGTGATTATATAGCAGGGCAAGCGGACCTCTTATTTATACGTAATTGTTGTTCGCATAGTTTGTCGATTTCTGATCAACATCACATCAGTCGTCTCCGTGTGACCAAGGTGTGACTTATCGGAATTATCATCTCTTATTTTGTGCAGTTACTGTATAAGACGCAAGTGTCGTATTTCTCATTAATTTTTAAAATACATCAAAATCTCTAAATCACTTAAATCCTCAAGATTAATCAATACTAATTAAATTTTTGTAAACCAGTGATGTTTGGGGATTTATTTACAGTAAATGAATTATACCAACTCCCTGAGTGATAACACTTCATCAGGGACATTTTGAGACTATATGTCAAGGTAGGCTCGCAATTGGCAGGCACTCTGTT